>NC_065585.1:110804340-111107370 GCF_024542745.1 Macaca thibetana thibetana | reverse complement strand
AGAGAGGATATGTTATTAATTAGCAAGTAAAATTTCTAATGTAAGGGTTTTCCCCCATCTTAAGTAACATTCCCGAAACCTGGAACTATGGCTGGCCCTCTGGAGGTGTTTCATAAATGCTTGCTGAATTAATGAATGTATCCATAGGCATCTTTTAAGTGGCTACAATGACATTAAGAAGAAATAGGGTCACAGAGCATAGTTACTGCCTCAGACTCTGGGAAGGATGGGTCCAGAAACAACCCCAAGGTAGAGCATACACATTGATTTTGAGACTTTCAGCTCATCCATTTGGTTACTGATTACAAGAGGGTTTTTTTTTCTTCTCAAAAAATGCTTTATTTCTCAGAATCCCATTTCAGCATTATTGGTTTTTCCCTCACCAATTCTATTTTCAGCTTTCTGCCTTTTCTCATAATGACCTTTAGGTGATAAATTGGTAATAATAAAAATCAATAAAAAATGATAAAGTTGTTTTTGGAAAATAGGAGTGAGTTTCATGTTAAGAAAAGAAGGAACATTCCAAATGGAATTTTCTGTACTTTTAAATGTACCGATATGACTTCTGGGAAATTTAGGGACATCCTTTTGTATTAGGGCAACCTAATGCCACCTGCTTTAAAAATTCATATTAGGAAATAGCCACATTTTGACCTTCTTGAACAATGCTCCTTGAGCAATCAAAAATATAAAAGGTGTTTTATTAGTCATTGTTGAAATCAGTAATCTCTTTCTATCCCCAAATTGTCTTAAAATATCTGCCCAGCACATCATTACACCCTTCACTGTCCCTTCCACTATGTGTTGAAGAGTCACAGGTCCCAAGGGGAGCTGCCAAGAAACGTAAACCAAATACCATTTCAGTAACTGTTGAGGGACAATTGTGACTATTTTGTAATGTTTGGCATGCCTTGCTTATAATCTTGTCCTACAAAGAAGCCTATCAGCAGAGATGAGAGATTTTTGCTATGCAAAGAGTAGATTACATTGATATTTGCAGAACTGGGTTCAACCTGTGGGAGACCTAGTCACAGGTCTTGTAGAATTTGTAGCATATTAAGAAGATATTTAAATATTTGGCTTCAGTGTGATGGCCTCATTTTTACATACATTTCTAATATGTGCCAACTCTCTCCTCTTCATTTCCCTTGTCAGCTGAAAGATGAGTCATCAAGTCTGGTTGAGCCTATCTAATATCTCTTGAATCAGAATGTCTCTGTATCTCTATTGCCATTACCCTAGTTCTGGCCATCATCATTGACCACCTGACTTTCTGCCTAAATGGTCTCCTACTTTCTGATATTGTATACTTTCAACCCTTTCTCTGCAATCAGAGTGATATTGCTTCCAATGTTGTATGGACAGTTCTTACAAAGTCCTGCAACTTTTCTTTCAGTCTTTCTTTTTTTTTTGAAATGGAGTCTCACTCTGTCACCCAGGTTGGAGTGCAGTGGCACGATCTCAGCTCACTGAAACCTCTGCCTCCAGGGTTCAAGCGATTTTCATGCCTCAGCCTTCCAAGTAACTGGGGTTACAGGTGCATGCCACCACGCCCAGCTAATTTTTGTATTTTTAGTAGAGATGGGATTTCACCATGTTGGCCAGACTGGTCTCAAACTCCTGACTTCAAGTGATCCGTATACCTTGGCCTCCCAAAGTGCTGGGATTACAGGCGTGAGCCACCACACCCGACTCTTTCAGTCTTATTGTTCATCATTTTTTCCCTCCCCTTTCTGCACCCTCTTCACTCTGCTTTCCCATTCACTATGGCTGGGATATATCCTAAAAGATGCCATGTTCTCCTGGGGTCTCTGGTGTCCCTGATTCTGGAAATGCTTTCCTGTCTCTTCTCTCTACCCCACTTCATTTAGATAACTCCTATTTATCCTTGAGATTTCTCATAGATAGCAGTCTTTTGCCCATAAGACTTTTCCTGTTCTAGACCTGGTGGCTCACACCTGTGATCCTAGCACTTTGGGAGGCAGAGGCAGGGTGAATGAACCCACATGTTTGATACCAACCTGGGCAACATAGTGAGACTCCATCTCTACAAAAAATAAACAACCAGGTATGGTGATGAGCACCTTTAGCCCAGGCATGGTGGTGAGCGCCTGTAGTCCCAGCTACTTAGGAGGCTGAGGCGGGAGGATTGCTTGAGCCTGGGAGGTCACAACTGCAGTGAGTCATGATCATAACACTGCACTCCAGCCTGGGCAACAGAGCAAGACTCTGTCAAAAAAAAAAAAAAAGAAGAAGAAAAGAAAAACTTTCCCTGATATTTTTAGGTTGAGACTAGACACCCTTCTATCTGTTCCTACAATGCCCACATCCTCCATCATTGTACCGACCATACTCTGGTAATTGGTTGTTTATCTGTCCAATGCCTTCCCTAGACCAGAAACTCCTAAAGGACAGAGTCTGTACTTGTCTTATTCCAATTTGTAGTACCAGCATTCAGCACAGTAGCTGGACCTGACTAAGCACCAAGTAAATATTTGTCGAATTAAGAAAAAAAAAAAAATTAAGTGAGAATTCAACACTCCCTTAATCAATTGTAAAGAAACACTTTACTAGGATCTTCTGACAACTACTCCAAAGTGTCAAATATTTTAAGTGAAATTGTGATTTCTAGTGACACTTTTTCAATATTTTAGATTTCTTACACACCAACTCATTTCGTTTTCATCTACTAAAGCTCTCAAGCCTCTTGTTAAAATAAAATAACTTACCTTGGTTTCTGTATGTGTGTGTGTATCCTTTTTTCGGGGGTAGGGGGGTGGCAGTGGCAGGACAGAGTCTCACTTTGTCACCCAGGCTGGAGTGCAGTGGCAGGATCATGGCTCACTGTAGCTTCCACCTCCTGGGCTCAAGTAATCCTCCAACCTCAGCCTCCCTAATAGCTGGGATTACAGGCATGCACCACCATGCTCAGGTATTTTTTTTTTTTTTTTTTTTTTCATAGAGACAGCTTCTTGCTATGTTGCCCAGGCTGGAATACATATTTTTTTAAACTTTTATTTTAGGTTCAGGGATACAGGTACTGGTTTGTTATACAGATAAACTCATGTCATGGGGATCTGTTGTACGGTTTGTTTTGTCACTCAGATACTAAGCCCAGTACCCAATACTTACTTTTCCTTTTCCTCTCTCCACCCGACCCTCCACTCCCAGATAGGCACCAGGGTCTGCCTATCTGTCTCTCATCGTTGTGTCTATGTGTTCTCATCATGTAGCTCCCACTTAAAAGTGAGAGCATGTGGTATTTGGTTTTCCGTTCCTGTGCTAGTTCACTAAGACTGATGGCCTCTAACTCCATCCATGTTCCTAGAAAGGACATGATCTCGTTCTTTTTAAAGGCTGCATAGTATTCCATGCTGTATATGTACCACATTTTCTTTATCCAGTCCACCACTGATGGGCATTTAGGTTGATTCCTATATTTTTTTTTAATTGACAAAAAATAGTAACCCACAGAATCACTAAGTAGGGGAAAGATCAGCTGCTGGTATTTTGGTTGTACTTTTCTTGAGTCCAAAGGATAATTCAGTCAACCTAAAATAGTTATTTAGAAATGTGAACAGAATTTGTCGGTATTGAGACAGATTCACAGATCCCTAGGAAGTATTAAAACTTTTGAAAAACGGCCACAGGCTCTGAAGGAAAGGAGCAGTTGGACACTTCATGCCAGAAGTGATTCCTATAAAACATTATGCTAATGATAGAACTGAGGTGGTTCATTTGGGAAAAAATTGAAATAACATTTAGGAGAAGCTGAGAGGCTGGCGATCACCATTATGAAGACGGCAGCCTGTACTATTATTAGATGTCACAAATAAGGGGATCATATATAATTGAATGATGACTTTACGAGTCATTGTAAACCTGTCTCCTGACAGCAGCTTGAGACAGGAATTGCATTCTTCCTCTAAATCCTTTTAATTTAGTAAAGCCCTTTATTGAAACATTTACAAGCAAATGTAAACTTTTAAAGATTCTTACATCACATAAAAGCAGTAATTTGGGCGTATAGCTCATCAACATGAAATGAGTAAAAACATGAGAAGACAGTACTTTTTAAATGTTGTATACCATTTAACAAATCTATATGTTTCTCCCTTTTTTCCCGTCTATACCTAAATGAAGGAGTTTTTGTTGATGTTGATTTACTCTAATATACCCAACTATACCATTATCATCACTTTATTTATCAAAATAGTGCCATTTAATTGCCTTTTGCTTTAAGCTGTATTTTATATGAAAGATTCCTAATGTTATTTCTGTCCTTCGGAAAATTACCCAGCAGAGGGAATTTTAGGATCTACTTGATAATACAGATTTGCTAATTTCCATGTTAGTGATTCAGTGTTGTTTAGTTACTCAGTTTTGGGCCTCATGATGTGTTTGATGATTTGGGAGTGATAAAATGAGTCTTAAGTAAAAAATCTTTTAATTAAAACAAACAAAGGATCAGCTTTTACGGGAAACCAGTCAGTCAGCGAGTACATGTGCTTTAAGTCCAGAGGCATGCTCGAGTGGAGGGGTAGAGAGACAGACCCCGGGATCAAGGGACTGTAGAGTAACTGCTCCCATTACACCAGACCCAGGAGGGCTGTCCCGCTGTCTCTTCCCTCACACTGACCACTTCATTACCAGTTGTTTTTACTGAGCATCTTTTCAGAGATTTCTGAGAACATGGTAATTTTCCCGGACCACACATCCGAGAGATCAGGTACTATGTTGCCTTTAAAAACAAAAACAACAACAACAACAAAAACTTTATATTTTTCCTCTTTTTATGGTGAAATATGGCATACTTTATTATTTGGAGAAAGACAGAAAACATGGTTTTGTTCTCCTACAGGCCACAAAATACCATCTTCCTCTTACAGGGAATGAGACTTTTGTGTAAAGAGGCACAATTTCCTGTCCCACTAGGAGAAAATCATTCTCTTGTCTGAGTCTCAGCTGAAGCTTGTGTTAGTCGCTGTTATAAATTAAACTACCATTCAATCCAGCAGTCCCATTACTGGGTATATACCCAATGGAATATAATTGTTCTACCATAAAAACACATGCATGCATATGTTCATTGCAGCACTGCTCACAATCGAAAAGTCATGAAATCAACCTAAAGGCTGATCAACAGTAAACAGGATAAAGAAAATGTAGTACATATGCACCATGGAATACTATGCAGCCATTAAAAGAACAAATGTATTTCCTTTACGGGAACATGGATGGAGCTGGAGGTCATTATCCTTAGCAAACTAATGCAGGAACAGAAAACCAAATACCGCATGTTCTCACTTACAAATGGGAGCTAAATGATGAGAACACATGGACACATAGAGGGAAACAAGAGACACTAGGGCCTACTTGAGGGTGGAGGGTGGAGGGTGGGAGGAGGGAGAGGATCAGAAAATAACTATTGGGTACTAGGCTTAGTACCTGGATGATGAAGTAATCTGTGCAACAAACCACTGTGGCACAAGTTTACCTATATAACAAACCTGCACATGTACCCATGAACCTAAAATGAAAGTTTAAATAAATAAATAACCTTGGTCTCCAGTGTTAAATATATGTCACCATCCTTATTTCCTTTATCCAGCTATTTTATATTCCTCCCATCTGCTCTGTCCTAATATTTATCTTCTGTAGGTCTTACTGTGCATCTCTTAAAGCTTCCAACTATGTTTTACTCTGCCTGGTTCCTCCACTCTTTTTGTTCTTGTTTTCCTACTTCCTTTAATGTATCAGTAACATAGTGAGCACTTAATAGCAGTCTAGAATAAGCTCTGTGTTCCTGCCTTAATCTATATCTGGTCTCTATCTCTCACCTTTATCTTCACCTCTATCACTGTGTGGACTTACAGCGAAAACAGAACTATACCGTGCTCTCATCTCCATGTTGAGTAGCTGGTTTATAAACCAGGAGAGACAATGTTCTTTAGATATTCTTCAATTTGTTATAATTCTTTCCTGTTATCCAGCTCCTCAACCTCCCTTCCCAGCTCTATCTACCACTTTGTATCACTTAAGCCATGTTTTATCTATGTCTTCTCTGTCGCTAACCTTTAGTCCCTTGAAACAGGCACAACCAAATAGGACTGACATTTTGCAGGTCCCTTGAGATTTTGCCTCATCCTTCACAGCAACCTACAAAGTCAATCTGGGGCTGGGGGAGATTCTCCTCTTTCAGCCTTTTCCTTCTTTTGGAATTTGGGGGTGTTTTCACAGAGTGATTTAGCAAGAAAACATTCTAAATCCTCAAGGATCTCTTAGCCGTTACCTTGTGGTTGCTTCCTCAAGACCAAGCACAACTGGACATTTTTGAACTTACTTCTTTCTCCCGACACCCTTTGTTTTCCTTCTCCCCCTTCATAAAATCTGACTTCAGTTTGGCCTTCAAGTGAGATTGACGTTTAGCCCCTTCCATTTGGCAAATCCTTCAACAACACCAACAAAAAAGAAGTGTCATTTTTACGGGGTGACAAAGCATTAAGAAGATTGCTTTTTCAGCCTTGCTGTGCCGCATTATGGGTAAGTCCTCATGTGGCACCTTTTACAAGAGGAAGTATTGTCATGCTAACAAAATGGTTTCAGATAGTATGAAATCGGTGATGAGAAGAATGGCTACAAAGAATGAGCTCTACAATTACTGTCACTCTCAGCAAAAAAGAAGGCAAGGAATGCATGTTTCATCTCATCACGACCTGAGGATTGTCCTCGATTCCATATGTAATACTTTCTAAATAATGGTGACCTTTTTCACATCCCCTTCCTGTACTTACAAAGTACTATGTGGATAATGCAGCCTGAGTGAACTTATGAGCTAGTGCAGGGATTTTTATTATTAACAATAATAAAAATGAACAGCAGTTTATTCATCTAAGATCAAGCAACTAGTAAGCGGTAGAGCCAGGACTGGATCATAGGGTAGGTACATGTGTACCATTTTAAAATATTGCCAAACTACTTTCCAAAGTATTGAGTTATTCTATATTCCCAACAGCAGTGTCTGGGAATTACGGTAAATTCTTATCATGCAATGACTGGCATATTCATTCTTTTTAATTTTTGACATTCTAATCTGTGTGTAGTGCCATCTCATTGTAGTTTTAATTTGCATTTCCCTAGTGACTAATGATATTGAGCATCTTTTCATGAGCTTATTTGCATATGTATATCTTCTTTGCTAACGTGTCTATGCAAATCTTTTGCTCATTTATTAGGTTGTTTGTTTTCTTATATTGAGTTTAACTTTTTTTTTTTTTTTACATATTCTGCAAACATTTTTTTAACCAGATATGTAATTTACAAGTGGGTTTTCCCAGTCTGTTTCTTACTTTTTCATTCCCTTCCCAGTATCTTTTGCAGGAAAGATGTTAAATCTGTTGAAGTGTAGTTTATCAAGTTTTTCCTTTGGATTGTGCTTTTGGTCTTGTAGCTAAGAAAACTTTGCCCAAACAAGATAACAAGGATTTTCTCCTATTTTTTTCTAGGCATGTTATGGTTTTAGGTTTTACCTTTATGTCTATGATCCATTTTATGTTAGTTTTTATATATGGTGCAAGTTATGGATCAAAGTTTAGTTTGTTACATGTGGATATCCAAGCATCCTAAGCATCTTTTGCCCTAACGATAATCTTTTTTTCTACTGAATTACCTTTGCTTCTTTGTTAAAAATCAATTGGCTATGTGTAACTCTATTTCTGGTATCTCTATTCTGTTCTATTGATCTATATATACTTATCCTTAAACCAGTAACACACTGTCATCATGACTTTAGCTTTATAATAAATCTTGAAGTCAGGTAAATTAAGTCCCCCAATGTTTTTCTTTTTAGACTTTTTTTTTGGGGGGGGCTACTGTAGGTTCTGTGTATTTTCAGAAGACTTTTAAAATCAGTCTATCAATTTCTAATACCAAAATAAAGTTCTTTAGAATTTTGATTGGGATTCTGACAAATGTAAAGATCAACTTGGAGAAAGCTAACAACTTAATATTGAATCTTATCTCTCAACTTATTTTGGTTCTTTAAAACTTCTTTCAACAATTTAGTTTTTCATGTATTTAGTTTTCATCTTGCATATATTTTGTCAGAGTTCACCCAGATAGTACATTTATTTATTTATTTATTTATTTATTTATTTATTTATTTAGAGATGGAATTTTGCTCTTGTTGCCCAGGCTGGAATGCAACAGTGTAATCTTGGCTCACTGCAACCTCCGCCTCCCAGGCTGAAGCGATTCTCCTGCCTCAGCCTCCCAAGTAACTGGAATTACAGGTGCCAGCCACCACACCCGGCTAATTTTGTATTTTTAATAGCGATGGGGTTTCACTATGTTGGTTAGGCTAGTGTTGAACTCCTGACCTCAGGTGATCCACCTACCTCAGCCTCCCAAAGTACTGGGATTATAGGCATGAGCCACCGTGCCTGGCCCAAATAGTACAATTTTTGATGCTATTATCAATGACATTGTTTTATTAATTTATATTTCAAATTGTTTATTTCTATTATAGAGCTTTCTCTACTATGCTGACATTCATCTGAGGTCTCTTCTCACCAGAATCGCCTTTAATGTCCACATTTCTACCAAGCGTCTCTTCAAGGAAATCTATAATTTTTCTATTACACACCTTAAAATTCTTGTAGCCTCTATCCATTTCCCAATTCCAAAGCCACTTCTACATTTTTAGGTGTTTGTTAGAGGAGCACCCCACTTTCTGGCATCAAAATCTGTATCAGTCAGTGTTTGACAGAGAACAGAACCAATAGGAGATGGATAAATAGATAGGTAGGTAGGTAGGCAGATTAGTAGATAGATAGATAGATATCCAATTGATAGATATCTACTGTCTGGAAAGCTAATTTTTCTATATATTTTCTCTATTATTTTAGTTGTTTCAGATAGAAAGGCAAATTGGATCCCTGTTAGTCTATCTTGACCAGAGTGGAAATCTGATTAAACTTTTAATCCTCAGTCTCCTCATTTGTAAAATGAAAATAATAATAAAATCTATTTCGTGAGGTTATTGGGATGTTAGTTTTGTTAATATGTATAAAAATTTAGCATCCCGTACATAATAAATACTCAATAAATGTATTTAAATTTTGAACAACATATTTGACATATTGTGATTTCCAAGTATCTATACTCTTATGTTTGTTAATGTTATATATGGAGGCAATTTGACTTAACATAAAAAAAAAAAAGACCATTCATAGGATGTAGTCAATATCAGTAAATGAGAGCACACTTTTCTCTAATTGGTTATGTGGATATTGGTTTTCACCCTACTTGGAGTCTCTAATTATTTGTCCTAGTGACCATCATTATATTCATTTACAATATTATTAAAATGAGCCATTGGTTACCATGTGTATTCCAGTTCTGAGACACATCCTCCTCTTCCCCAGCCCGTACTCACCTCAGTGATACCCAGTCTATTGCAGGTTTTTTATGCATTTGCTAAATTACATGAAAGCAAGTTCACATTCTTCCTTTGTCTTAGCCTTCCATACCATTATTTTGGCATGTTTAAAGTATCCATCTGATTATGTTTGGAAATAAAAGCATGAATTTGTTAAAGACATGTGCCTTCTAAACTGCACACTCATTGTGTTATTTTTCACTTTCTTATCATTGTCCCTGCATTAGAGAAAAAAATCTATTCTGTAAAGTGTTTGGTTTTTTATGCAGTCTGCTCTGCTGTATATACATGAACACCTAATTCTGCAATGAGAATTAGTTGGTACGTGATTGTTGAGCAGGGAAATAGTACTATTCCACAGAATTTAGTTTATATATGGATTTTTCTTGGCTGAGGAAGCCAGATTACTGGAGTAAAATTATAATCTCCAGCAAAAATAGAAAAGAAAAGTCCACAGCTCAGCGTCTCCTCTAACGAGTTGTACAGCCCAGCCTTGCACGGCTCATAGCTTACAGCAGGTCTCCCTTCCCTGCCACCACCCTCGCAGCAACCCCACCGGCTGAGCACTCTGTTTCTATTTTCTGAGCACTCATCAGTGCAGCTCTGTTTAACATGTTACCTGTATTTCCACTCTAATTTTTTTTTTTTTTTTTTTTTTTTTTAAACCAAGTCTCACTCTGTTGCCCAGGCTAGAGTGCAATGGCGCGATCTCGGCTCACTGCAACCTCTGCTTCCCAGGTTCAAGCGATTCTCCTGCCTCAGTCTCCCGAGTAGCTGGGATTACAGGGACCCGCCATTATGCCCAGCTAATCTTTGTATTTTTGGTAGAGACGAGGTTTCGCCATGTTTGTCAGGCTGGTCTCGAACTCCTGACCTCAGGTGATCCACCCACCTCAACCTTCCAAATTGCTAGGATTAATTATAGGCATGAGCCACTGCACCCAGCCGCTACTATTTTGTAGAACATCTATTGTGGTAGCCTCCTGCCATGCTGAACAGTTGGCCTGGGTGGTGCAAGTTATCTCCCAATTATTGGGAGGCATCAATTATCATTTTTGTTTGGACTTTACAAAGTTTTATATGTTTTAAGTGATATATCCTTTCTGCAGTTTTTCTCATAAGTTCTGTTTATACAGTGTGTGATTTTGCAGAATATTACTTTTTTGAGATTACATATATTACAATGTTGTAGAAACACTTTTTGTTTGATAATCTTTGCTTTAAAAATTCTTCATTTATTTTGTACGAATGTACAAAAATAAAACAATGTAGTACTTATTGGCTGTTTTTGTGGACTGAAGTAGAGATGTCAAGAAGTTCAAGCCAAAAAACTGAAAATGGTTAACAGAAACAGGCAAATCTCATATATCTTGCCCTGATTATTTGTTCATTAGAGTCCCATCTATTGAGGAAGGTGCATTAGCATGGACAAAACACATTGAGGGAATATAAAAGAGTCTCAAACTTCTGATATAAGGTAAAACAGGTTAATTTTATGTGTCTTTAAAAAATGTAATTAGAACCTTCTGTTTGTCTTTTCTGAGACATGTGTTTAAAATTCCCCCCTACTCAATTGATAATCTGTTATTTTTATCTTCATCCCAAAGTGACTTTTAAAAAAGTTTTGGGGTTAGGGATGCGTGGTGGCTCACACTTGTAATCCTAGCACTTTGGGAGGCCAAGGCGGGGCAGAGGGGGGTGGATCACCTGAGGTCAGGAGTTGGAGACCAGTGTGGCCAACATTGCAAAACCCCTTCTCTACTAAAATTGCAAAAACTAGCCAGGTGTGGTGGCACGTGCCTGTAATCCCAGCTACTTGGGAGGCTGAGGCAGGAGAATCGCTTGAACCTGGGCACGGAGGTGGTAGTGAGTACAGCGGAGATTGTGCTGCTGTACTGCAGCCTGGGCAACAGAGCAAGACTCTGTCCCAAAAGATAAGTTTTGGGTGAAAAGTAGAAAAAAAGTTATAATTTTGTGTAGAGACTTTTCCCACCTGTAATTTCTTTTATTATCAAATATCAGGTATTACAGAGTATAAGCCAGTGTTCTTTTTCATATGATTTCCAGAAGTGTTCATTTTTCCATGTCTTCTGCATTTGAAAGTAATAGATTTGGAAAGAGAAAAGCTGTCCATTCTTCAAGTACATTTAAGTTTAAGTACATTGCAGACTTTATTTTGCAGGAAGCTTCCTTGCTTCCTCCCCATATCACCTCTGTGTACCTCTTCACACCCGTGAGGGTCTTTATAACAGTGCAGTCTATAAATTGTTTCAAGGTACCAATACCGATTTCTCAGATATTTTGTTATTTAGGAACATAAATACTTAGACTGCCATTGTGTTGATAAGGAAATGCTGGATAGTCAGAATCCTAAATTAATCTGAGCCTAAAATCTGTAGTATTGCTTCAAGTATCTGTGTAGAAAGCATAGTTTATTAAACTGAACATCTCCTGTAAACCCAGCACTTTGGGAGGCCAAAGCGGGTGAATCACTTGAGGTCAGGAGTTTGAGACCAGCCTGGCCAACATGGCAAAATCTGTCTCTACCAAAAATACAAAAAAATTGCCAGTTGTGGTGGTGCAAGCCTATAGTCTGCGCTACTTGGGAGGCTGAGCACTTAATTTAAAACTGAAAAGATCTAATGTCAAGAATCTATAAGGCACTTAAACAGATTTATGAGCAAAAAACAAACCCATTACAAAGTGGGCAAAGGACACAGAGAGATACTTTTTCAAGAGAAGATATACACATGGCCAATAAGCATATGGAAAATTACCCAATATCACTGATCATCAGAGAAATGCAAATCAAATCCACAATGAGATGTCATCTCACGCTAGTCAGAATGGCTATTATTTAAGGGTCAAAAAACAGCAGATGCTGACAGAGTAAAGGAAACGTTCATACATTGCTGGTGGGAGTGTAAATTAGTTCAGCCATTGTGGAAAGCAGCTTGGCTCAAAAAACTTATAATAGGATTATCATTCAACCCAGCAATGCCATTACTGTGTATGTACACGAAGGAATATAAATTGTTCTATCATGAAGACACATGTATGCCTATGTTCATCATAGATAGCACCATTCACAATAGCAAAGACATGGAATCAACCTAAACGCCCCATCAACAGTAGATTGAATAAAGAAAATGTGGTACGTATACACCATGGAATACTATGCACCCATAAAAAAGAATGAGATCATGTCCTTCGCAGGAACATGGATGGAGCTGGACGCCATTATCCTAAGCAGACTAACACAGGAACAGAAAAGCAAATACTGCATGTTCACACTTATAAGTGGGAACTAAACAATGAGAACACGTGGATACGTGGAGAGGAACAACAGACACTGGGGCCTACTTGACGGTGGAGGGTGGGAGGAGGGAGAGGATCAGAAAATATACCTATCGGGTACTATGCTTATTACCTGGGTGATGAAATAACCTGTACACCAAAGCCCCATGACACGCCGCTTACGTATATAACAAGCCAGCACATGTACCCCTGAACCTAAAATACAAGTTAACAAATAAATACATAAAAATTTAAAAATAAAAAAATAAAACTACAAGCTCTCCCTGCTTTCCGGCAGTACCCCATTCCCTGTTCCTTAGTTTTCTCTCTGGCACTTACCATTTATCTATTTTATTCATTGTCTGTCTCTCTTCACTAGAGGTTCATGAGGGCAAGGATTTTCATATTTCATCCACTGCTATGTCCCTAACACTTAAACAAAGGCTTTGCATTCTATAGACATTCAATGAAATCGGCTGAATTTAGCAAAAAGTGAGATCACGTCCTTTGAAGAACCATGGATGGAGCTGGAGGCCATTATCCTTAGCAAATGAACACAGTAACAGAAAACCAAATAGCACATGTTCTCAGTTATCAGTGGGAGCTAAACAATGAAAACATATGGACACAAAGAGAAGAACAACAGACACTGGGGTCTACTGGGGGCAGAAGGTGGGGGGAGGGAGAAGATCAGAAAAACTACCTATCAGGTACCATGCTTCATACCTGGGTTACAAAATAATCTGTACATCAAACCCCTGTGACACAAGGTTACCTGTATAACAAACCTGCGTATGTACCCCAAACCTAAAATAAAAGTTGTTTGGGTTTGTTTTTTTTGTTTTTTTTTTTTTTGGTTTGTTTGTTTGTTTGTTTTGAGACAGAGTCTTGCTCTTGTCACCCAGGCTGGAGTGCAGTGGCATGATCTCAGCACACTGCAACCTCCGCCTCCTAGGTTCAAGCAATTCTCCCTGCCTCAGCCACCCGAGTACCTGGGACTGCCACAATGCCTGGCTAATTTTTGTATTTTTAGTAGAGATGGGGTTTCACCATGTTGGCCAGGCTGGTCTTAAATTCCTAACCTGAGGTGATCTGCCCACCTCGGCCTCCCAAAGTGCTGGGATTACAGGTGTGAGCCACCACGCCCGGCCTAAAAGTTTTTGTAAAAAGAGGAAATACCTTCCTTACTCTGTGTAGCTCATTGTCTAGCCAACACACCCTCTCACTCTCATCAACCTTGAACTTCTTACAAAGCCATTCAATAAAAGGAAAGGAAATAGGTGCAGTGGCCCCCCTCTTATTCATGGCTTTGATTTTTGTGATTTCATTTATCCACAGTCTAAAAATGTTAAATGGAAAATTTTTAAAATAAGCAATTCATAGTGTTAAATTGCATGCCATTCTGAGTAGTGTGATGAAATCTTGCCCTGTCCCACTCTGTCCCACGTGGGACACGAATTCTTCCCCTTTGCCCAGCAGATCCACACTGTCTATGCCTCCCACCTGTTAGTCACTCTGTAGCCCTCTCAGTTATCAGATCGACCATGGCAGTATGGAGGTACTTGTGTTGAAGTCACCCTTATTTTACTTCATAATGGCCAGAAAGCACAAGAGTAGCAATGCTGGAGATTTGGAGCTGCCAAAGAGAATCCCTAAAGTGCTTCCTTTGAGTGAAAGGTCTTAACAAGGAAAGAAAAAATAAATTGAATGCTGAAGTTGTTAGATCTTCTATCTGTGGAATTGCGAAGAAGACAAAAGATATTTGTGCATAGTATATAAAGGTTTCGTACTATCCACGGTTTCGGCATCCACTGGGCGTCATGATACGTATCTCCTGAGGATGGGGGGGCTACTCTATGTATTTTCATAGCCGTACATCACTGATGCTACTTACATTATTTTTCCTCAGCCTTGTTGAGGAAAATAAATAATAAAGACACAGAAGCCAAGAAAGAAATGAGCAAGCACTGGCCGGGCGCAGTGGCTCACGCCTGTAATCCCAGCACTTTGGGAGGCCGAGACAGATGGATCGGTCCCAACGTCAAGAGTTTGAGACCAGCTTGGCCAAGATGGTGAAACCACGTCTCTACTAAAAATATAAAAATTAGCCAGGCGTGGTGGTGGGCGTCTGTAATCGCAGCTACTCAGGAAGCTGAGGCAGAGAATTGCTTGAACCCAGAAGGCGGAAAGGTTGCAGTGAGCCAAGATCACGCCACTGCACTCCAGCCTGGATGACAGAGCCAGACTCTGTCTCAAAAAAAAAAAGAAAGAAAGAAGGAAAGAAAGAGAGAAAGAAAAAAAGAAAGAAAGAAAGAAAGAAAGAAAGAAAGAAAGAAAGAAAGAAAGAAAGAAAAGAAAGAAAGAAAGAAAGAAAGAAAGAAAGAAAAGAAAGAAAGAAAAGAAAGAAAGGAAGAAGAAGAAAGAAAGAAGGAAAGAAGGAAAGAAAGAAGGAAAGAAGCACTGAATACCTACTATGTGCAAAGCACTTGATAGCCTTCCTGTTATTTCTTTCTCACTACAATCCAGTGAGGTAGTTCTTATCCCCATTTTACAAGATACAAAATTTGAGTCTCAAAAAGCTTAAGAAATTTGCTTATAGTCATACAGCCTTATAGATTTTCACTTTTATAAGATGAAAGAGCTTATTCAAATCCAAGTCTGTTCGACCCTGACAAGGAAAGCCTTCTCTAAATAGAGTATTTGGAATCCCTTCCTGCTCGAAAAGTCTCCTTCGTACGTTTCACAAATTTCACATTTTTTGAGATATAGATAGTAACCACCCACATCACCTCTATTTTTATGGACAATTTACACTTACGTGGCAATTATTTTAATCAGATCGACATCCTAGAGAGTGAGAGTTCATTGAGGAAAGAAGGAAGATATATTTTTGACTCATAATGAGGAGAGATCTCAGTATTTTAAAAATTTGTTTTGCCTTCCCATGGTACAAAATTTTAAAAGTACAAAAATATAAACAGTAAATTATTCCTTCTCTCCCATCCCTGACTCTGGCCACCCACTCCTCTTCTGAGGCAAGAGTAGATTCTGATGCCACCTTCCCAAGCAGATTTAACATTTGCCTTTAAAAAACAAAAAGCAAATGTTCACCTACTATATGCATTACCATGCACCTTACCCTTTTCATTTAATAAATATACCCCAGCAATGTTGATAGCAGATTTTGGACCAGCAGTGTGGCTAAAGAAGGTCTGGTCACCTAGGTGCCTAAAGAGAAGCAGGCGACGAGAGAAGGCCCTGGAGAAATGTTTTCCTATTTTGCACCTGCAGGTGCCTGATATGCCTCTGAAAATGATCTCGATGCTGTGCAGTTCCATAGCTGCAATGGTACCCAAAATGCCAAAACTTGGGATGCAAAGGGGCGGGGTAATGACAAAAATCAGAGAAGGAGGAACCAAAGCAACCACCTAATCTGCACACTCAAGTATTTTATATACCTCTCTTCAATGCCTGGTGTCCTTAGACAGTAAGCTCCCTGAAGACACAGGTTATGCCTACTTTATGCATCATTGTGTCCTCATTGCCTAGCACCCTGCATGGTATGCATTAGGTTCATGAATATATGAGGGGCCCTGCTGCTGCTGTTCAGCCTTCACACCCCCATTTCAACCCCATCAGTACCTTCTTCATGCTTCCTCTTTTGTAATGTCTCAGAAACTCATTCTGTTTTCTTCTTCATCTTTTTTTTTTTTTTTTTTTTTTTTTTTTTTTTTTTTTTTTTTTAACGGAGTCTTGCTCTGTGGCCTAGGCTGGAGTGCAGTGGCATGATCTCAGCTCACTGCAACCTCCACCTCCTGAGTTCAAGCGATTCTCCTGCCTCAGCCTCCCTAGTAACTGGGACTACAGGCTTGCACCACCACACCTAGCTAATTTTTGTATTTTAAATAGAGACAGGGTTTCACCATGGTGGCCAGGCTTGTCTTGAATTCCTGATGGCAAGTGATCTGCCTGCCTTGGCCTTCCAAAGTGCTGGGATTAGACGTGAGCCACCATGCCCAGCCTTCATCTTCATCTTAAAAGTTCACTATGTTTGCTGTGGCTGGGGAAAGGGTATCCCTCTTTCCCTCCCAGTTGCTCCTAAGGATGAGCAAAAAGCTCTTTTTACGTCAGGGGTTTTACTGCCAATCACTGAAAGGAAACAGTTGAAATATCAAACATGGAGAAATTGCAGTGACTACAAAGGAATGCAATGGTGCACCACACAGGTCTGAATTTGCCAGTTTGCCATATCCAGGCTGTCCCTGTTGCCTCTGGTCCACCTTAAGCTAGGTGCAAATCCAGTTGGAGGAAAGAAAGGAAGTTATGTGTTCTCTCTTCAAGGAAGAAACCAGATGCCAGCCTCAAACTCTTGTTCTTAGGCCACTTCTTTCCTTGATCCATTTCACTCCTCACTCTCCACTTAGTTAAAGGACTTCTGGATTAGGTTATTTGCAAGAATTTCTGTAATTTACTCTCTTATTCCCATTTGAAGCCACCAAGTCTGTTTAATATTAAATAAGCAAATGCTTCAAGTACTATGGTGACTTCTTCTGTGCTTTTGCAACTAAAGCCTTCCAACAGCAGAGGGGAGAAATTTGTATCTTTTATGTACGTAGATGAGTAATTTGGCTGCTCTGATGAATATGAAGCAAATATCCTTCTTAGAAATATTTAAACACAGATGCTTGATTTTGTCTGATATTTTTCTCTCTTATTTTTTTCTCTCCAAACAACTAGTTACCCACACATGTACATTCATACAGAGACAAAATGCTCATTTATAATTCCGGATACCCCATGTAATTATTGCCTATGATAATCAGGTAATCTTTATGAAACTATTCCTATACAATTTTCAAATCTCAGTTTCCAATGATGAGTATTGTACCATAATCTTCATAATGCCCTCTTGATTATATTTGTTTAATATGAGTTTGAATTTAGTGACATTGAGGTTAACAGATTTTCTATGTTTTCATTTCATTCGTGGGCTTTTAAAAATTTAGTTTTTTGTGAGAATCTGATTTCCAAGAAGAACAAATATCCTCACTAATTCTTTCTGATGTTATAATGTGAATTTGTCATTGACAAGTGTTACAAAAAAGATACATAGAGAATAAAATATTTTAGGTAATCATAAGATAGCTCTTCTGCAGCCAGGGCAATTGGGCTATGCGTCTTTGGGCTGATTGTTAGCTCTGTCCTAAATCACTGAATTTGGAGAAGGAAACCCTGGATTTGAATTCCGTTCCTCAACTTACTGGCTCCACGTTGGTTCCTTCTTTGTCAAGCCCCCTAACTTCTCTAAACTTCAGTGCCCTCATCTTAAATATAAGGACATAATAGTGTCTCTCTCATAAGATTGGTAAAGAATTACATGGGATAATTTATCTTACATGGTTAGGAGCATGGTCTCAGGAACCAAACGGTGTAGGTTTGAGCTGCTCAGTCTTGGACAAAAGATTAAATATATCTATGCCTTTGTTTTATCATCTATAAAATGGGAATAACCATAGTACCTTATTCAAAGGTTGTTGTGAAGATTCAAGTAAATTAATCCTGTAAAAATGCTTAGGTCTCTGGCACATAGTGGTTTAGTGGTATTTTTATCTGGTATGTGCGAGCACTGTATATATCCTGATATGCTTTCTCATCTATAATTCTGTTTCTGTGCACTAGTTTGTATATTTATTTAATGGAATTATTTTCTACAGATTTAGTCAGATTTTAGAACACAAAGCAAGTGGATACTTAGTAGCCATATAGGAATCTGATTTTGACGTCTCCTACCCAAAATTTATTCATATTTAATATTATATATACATAAGTCCTATTCTTTCTCTTTGTACTTTTTTTTAAAGGCAAGATCTGCCTTCATCTTTGGTTTTCTTTTAGTGCTTAGAAGATTGCCTTGCTAGTAATAAGTATTTGTGCTTAACAAGTATATCTTGACTGTGAAATTGTTCACCAGTTTTGAAGGGAACTCTGGCAGCAAATGAACAAACTTAAATCCTTGTGACCAGGGATCAAAGGCAATCTCAAACTGAATTCTATAATAAAGAGAAATTTGGAGAGAGAAAGGGAGTTTAGTGTGAACTCAACTTTTGAAATTCAAAGATACTAGGCTATCATGGGAAGAGTGTGGGATTCAGCTTTAGCCCTGGAGTCACAGAGTCATGGGTATGATCTTAAGTAAGTAACTTAATCAGATCTCTGTTTCCTCATCTGTAATATGAAGAACATAATACCCTTCTCCTATTTCATAGAGATGCTTAAAATTTTTAACGGAGGTAACCTATGTAAGCTATAAAATTAATGTACAAATATTAGGGTCTTTGATATTCTATGAAGCAAGTCAATGATTCGGTAGGAAACTATATATATATGTATGTATATGTATATATATGTGTATATATGTATATATATGTATGTATATGTGTGTATATATGTGTGTGTATATATATTGCCAACCATATATCTATCAGTAGCTCTCTCTACATATTTTTTAAAGCTGGGTTGGTCTTAATCTTGTCTATTGAATTCATTTTGACAAGAACAGTGCAGGATCCATTGGTCCTTTAGAATGAAGAACCTATTAGGTGAGTCAATACTTAATTCTAAAATTTTACTTTAGAATAAGAGGGATGTCTAACATCAATGGATTGAAGGCTGGAGGAAAGAGGGTAGAGAGAAAGAGGTAACACACTGCTCCACAGTTTTGTGCCTCTGTCTTCAGAATAAAAGTGGACATGCCCTTCTTCTTCCTTACCTCTCTCTCTCTGTATCCCTTTCAGTACATATGTCCAACCACTACCATACACAGCCTCGTTGAAAGTATCAGGCAAAGGGAGAAGCAGTGAGCATTCCTACCTCCAGCCTTGACAACAACTACGAAGTGTGTTGCTCTGAGCTCTGATCATAAGGAAATTAGAAGCACTGTGATTTTTAAAAATCAAAATATGCCTGTAGCTCCAAAAAAGAAGAATCTGACTATAGGGTCTCAGCTCACTGCTAGGAGAGGTGTAACTGATTAAACTCTGGTGCAGAATGTATCAGGATGGAAGGAATCTGAGAAGTCACCAAGTTCAAACCCTTATTTTCAGTCCACAGAGTCATCCTGCTGCCTTTCCTTTTTATGCCTGAGAACAAAATGTTTCTGGAACTCAACATTTCAGTGAGTGCTCCCTGGGCTCTGAAATCCAGAGATGTTCCTCCATAACTCATCAGAGGCTTGGGTCATTTCTGAGACAATAAGTTACTGCTAAGTCACTGAGCATACTTGGAGTGGGCAGTGGGGAAGGAGATTATGTGATAAGAAGGTGATTGTGTGTTCTCTTATTTATATGAAAATGAATCATTCTCAGGGTGATGAGCATGTGTCATTAAACTGTTTTCCTGATCATGATCTTGCACCAAGCTGTTTGCCCTCTTTGCCCTGTTCCCTCAGGCCCAGTGGTCAGGGAGCGTGGGCCAGCTGGCCGAGATGTGCAGTCCGGTCCAGAGGTTCAAGAACAGTTTTAACTGTGAGACTGAGAGCCAAGCTGACTAGGTCAGAGTGAGAAGCCATTCCTCAGCATATGGGAGCTGTTAGTTAGTGCCCTGAAGCTCTCTAGTTATTTGGGGGAAGGAATGGAAGAAAGCACTTAGATCCCTGCTGGGCTCATTACCTTTAATTAGCTTGCTTGGTCTGGTGGCTAGTGCAGAGGAGGAAATCTCCAAAAACTGCAAAAAGGTGTGTGCACGACAGTGGGGGAAGATGCTTTAAGAACGGAAGAAGACTCAGTTGAGCTTCCACAAAGAACAGGTTGTACATACCTGAATGCATGCAGGGAATGCACAAATTTTATAAACAAGAAGGCTGGGTTTTATTTTTTTTAAGTTTTTCTGTTTTAAAATTTCTGTTTATTTAGTGGGTACAAGTGCAGTTTTGTTACATGGATATAACTCTGGTCTTTCAGTGTAACCGTCACCCAAACAGTGTACCTTGTACCTATTAGGTAACTTCTCATTCCTCACCCTCCTCCCACCCTCCCATTTTTCTGAGTCTCCAATATCTATTATTCCACACTCTGTGTCCATGTGTACTCATTATTTAGTTCCTGCTTATAAGTGAGAACATGCAGTATTTGACTTTCTGTTTCTGAGTTATTTCACTCAAGATAATGGCCTTCAGGTCCATCCATGTTGCTGCAAAAGACATGAATTGATTCTTTTGTATGGCTGAGTAGTATTTCATGGTGTATATACATTACATTTTCTTGATTCAATCGTCCATTGAAGGACACTGAGGAAAGGACACCCCATTAAATAAATGGTGCTAGGAAAATTGGCTAGCCATATGCAGAACAATGAAACTGGATCCCCTATCTCTCACCATATGCAAAAATTAATTCAAGATGAATTAAAGATTTAAATGTAATACCTGACACTATAAAAATCCACAAGAAAATCTAGAAAAAACTCTTCTGGGCATTGCCTAGGGAAGAAATTCATTACTAAGACCCCAAAAGCAAGCAAATGCAACAAAAACAAAAATAGGCAAATGAGACTTTATTAAACTAAAAGGCTTTGGCACAGCAAAAGATGTAATCAACAAAGTTAACCGTCAACCTACAGGATGGGAGAAAATACTTGCAAAGTACGCATCCAACGAAGGGCTGATATCTAGAAACTATGAGGCTGTTTTTTAGAACAGGATGAGGACATGAGCCAACACCCAGGATTGCAGTGGAAAGTGAACAGAGCAGGCACAGTTAATGGAAAGTGATCAGAGCAGATACAGTTAACTTCATATTTTACCTTTTCTCATTTGCACTTCACTAAGAGGTGAGCTTTAATAGTTAACTTCTCTGTCTCTTTCTCTCTGTTTTCTTCTTGTGCAAACTGGGTGATGACATTGACTCTCTTCACAGGAAAGCACTAAGTGAGGATTAACTAGGTAATGAGAGCAAATTGGAAGGGTGATAGAAATGCTCCGTAGCCTTGCTGATGGATTTCTCCCAGTGGGAGAATCTCTTCAATGCCCCTTTCATCTGGGTCTTACAGGCAGGGTGTACCATCATTATCTCCGCATTCTCCTTAAGCCATCTCCTCCCAACACGGCCTCTAACGAGCTTTGGCCTATTCCTTGAAAGGATTCTTCATTTCTCCCACCAACAATCACAGGCAGCAGGACTCAATATCCTCCTGAATGGAGAAAAACTGAGACAGGAATTTGGGCTAAGTTGTCAGTGATTCACCCCCATTCCTGCCCTAAGGAAAGGATCTTCTTCTTTACTTTTTTTTTTTTTTTTTTTTTTTGAGACATGATCTCCTTCTGTCACCTAGACTGGAGTGCAGTGGCATCATCATAGCTCACTGCAGCCTCTACCTCCCAGGCTCAGGCAATCCTCCCACCTTGGCCTCCTGAGTAGCTGGGACTACAAGTGCATGCCACCATGCCCAGCTAATTTTCATATTTTTTGTAGAGACATGTAGGGTCTCAGCATGTTACCCAGGCTGGGCTTAAGTGATCTACCCCACTCAGCCTCCCAAAGTGATAGAATTACAGGCATGAGCCACCATGGCAAGCCAAAAGCATCTTCTCAAAACTCTTTCTTCCAAATTATATATTATACAAACTTTCTGGAGAACAATTTCGGAAAATAAGTATTCAAAATTCTTAGAAAGGTGTGTGATTCTTGCCCAATGAATTCCACTTTCAGCAGATGACCATTTGTCTTTCATTTCTTCTCTTCTTCACCCCAGAGTGTATTGCCTTCAACAAAGAAATTAACCACTTTTAGACTAGTAATTAACCTGTCCCTTCCCCTCATCTGCCCACCTGACTACTGAAAGTCCCCAGAGTCTGCTTGTTAGTGGGACACCAGCCTTCTGCAAGGCACTTATTCTCTGGTTATGAACCTGTTTAAGAAAAATCTATGTATTTGCACAGAACCATGGGAATATAGACATGAAGAGGCTTAAGTGATCACAACCCACACTTTTTTTTTTTTTTTTGAGGCGGATTCTTGCTCTGTCACCAGGCTGGAGTACGGTGGCGCGATCTTGGTTCACTGCAACCTCTACCTCCTGGGTTGAAGCAATTCTCCTGCCTCAGCCTCCTGAGCAGATGGGACTACAGGCGTGCACCACCATGCCCAGCTAATTTTTATATTTTTATTAGAGACGGGGTTTCACCATGTTGACCAGGATGGTCTCGATCTGGTGACCTCATGATCTGCCCACCTCAGCCTCCCAAAGTACTGGGATTACTGGCATGAGCCGCCACGCCCAGCCAGCCCACACTTTTTATCAGATGAGGAACTAGAGAATCTGAGAAGACAGGTGGCTTATCCAAGAGTTCATACTGGTTCAAGAATAAACCAGATTCTGGGGCCTGTAACTCCCATATGGGTTTTTCTCGAGTTATGGAGACTTAACATTGTGAGACACAAAATAGGAAGAAGCAGAGTGAAGCTTTTTATAAAGTAGGAAAAGAAATAATGTTTGTACTATGTATTATGGCACTTCAAGATCCACCATTGGGAGTGTCTACAACTTCCTCTGCATAATTTAGAGGCTGAGGCAATGTACCTCAATTCAGTCCAGTTTTCCATCCAAGAGGTGCAAGCTCTAAAATAAAGGAGAGGAATATTCTTTATCAGTCACTCAACTTAATCTCAAAATATTGTGTGCTCCATACTTGATCTTCATTAGGGCATTGTGGGCAGGTGCTTACTATATGCTAAGCTATTTAAATACAGATGTTCCTCAGCTTATAATGGGGTTATGTCTGGATAAATCCATTGTAAGTTGATCCACACATAACCCTATTACAAGTTAAAGAGTGTACTGAATGTGTATTGCATTTGCACCATTCTAAAATCAGTGTGTCCCATATGTAAAGTCAGTTGCATCTGAAAAAGCCTGAAACATGTGCATATTCTTTGATCTAGCTGTCTTGTTCTAAACATCAAAATAAAGTCAAAGTAAAATCAAAATATAGGCAAGTTGAACTGTCATAAGTTGGGGACCATGTGTACTCTGATAGTCAATGTTATGTATCAACTTGACCAAGTTGCAGATATTTGTCCCAGATATTTGTCCAGCCGTTAATCCGGTGTGTCTGTGGGAATGTTTCTGGATGAGATGAACATTTGAACTGATAGACTGAGTAAAGCAGATTCGCTTCCCCTATGTCAGTGGACTTCATCCAATCAATTCAATACCTGAATAGAACAAAAAGGCTGAGTAAAAGGGAACTACTCCTGTCTGACTGCTTTGAGCTGGAACATCAGTCTTCTGGCCTTCAAGCTCGATTGCAAATATCAGCTCTTCTCAAGTCTTGAGGCTACTGGTTTTCAGACTAGAATTTATACCATTGGCTCTCCTGGTTCTTAGGCCTTCAGATTTAGACTGAAACTACACTATCAGCATTCCTGAGTCTCCAAATTGCTGACTGCAGATCTTAGGACTTCCCAGTCACTCCATGTCATAACCCTCTTCCTTTTACACTCTCCGTGTGTGTGTGTGTGTGTGTATGTGTGTGTGTGTATATATATGTATACATATGAACAGATATATAATATATATAATTTATATATATATGAACAGATACATCCTATTGGTTCTGTTTCTCTCTAGAACCCTGACTAATATACAGTCATGTGTCACTTAATCGGATATGTTCCAAAAATGTGTCATTAGGCAATATCGTGATTTGTGAACATTGTAGAATATTCTTACACAAACCTAGATGGTTTGCTGCACACCTAGCCTGATGCACACCAAAGCTGTACGGGATAGCTTGTTGCTCCCAGACTATAAACATGTACAGCATATTACTGTACTGAATACTGGAGGCAATTTGTAACACAATGACAAATATTCGTGTCTCTAAACATAGAAAACACATAGTAAAAATATGGAATTATAATATTATGAGACCACTTGTATATGTGGTGTATCATTAACCAAAATGTCATTATGCAGCACATGACTGTATATGTACATTTACACTTAATCCTCACAAAGACCCTCTGAAATAGGTACTATTGTTTTTATTATCAATCTAACTTTAAAACTGGGAAATTGTACATAAACTGGTTAAGTTACTCGCCCAAAGCTACACACTGCCTCTGGAAGGAGTCTGAATTCACCCAGAGACCACATGCTCCATCTGTTTAATTCACATTCTCCTAATTGTGTCCCAAAAGTCTGAAACATGTGCATATTCTTTGATCTAGCCATCTATCCTAAGAATTTACCCTAAGTAATAATCATGGATGTATTAGAATATATCGCAAAACATTTGTAACAGTAAAAATATCTAAACAACTTAAATGCTAAACAATAATAGGCGATTGGTTAAATGTTCTACGATGTAGTTACTCAGTGAAATACCACCTTCTTTACAAACCATGCCCTCAGGGACTATTTATTTACTTGGGTGATCACTCAGGCTATATTGATGAGAGTAAAAGGCCTGTTACAAGCCTGAGAAGAGATGGTAACTAAATGTACTGTATGCTCGATGAGACCCTGAAATTGTATTTTACCATGTTTCCTTAGGCTTGTAGCATGCCATTTTTACTTCTATTCTGAAGCAGAAAAAGGAGATTAGGTAAAAACTAAGAAAACCTTAATAAAGGCCGGGCACAGTGGCTCATGCCTGTAATCTCAGCACTGGGATTACACACATCCCTGTTTTTAAAAGTGAAATCTGCCTTCTATAGAACACATTCCCCCACAGAAATATACTACAGAAAACAGATCTAATAAAGTGGAGTTTTGTTCAAATGCGTCCCTCACAATAATGCTTTAATTTGCTGAGGAACATATGATTGATCCTAGTTCACCTGCTACACATGCATAGGCAGTGTGCTTCTCTAGCACACTGATTAAAACGAATACCCAGAGGCTCAACATGATTCTTATTAATCAGAACATACACAACTTTGTGAAAGGGACCACGGAGTCATTCTCTGCTCCAGGGTGAACTGGGACACAGGTATGGAACCCTCCAGGACTCTGTTGGAAGAGTTTTTCTTCTAGGTGTTTTTTTTTTTTTCTCCTGTTATAACTGTCCTTTCCAAGATTAAATGATGCCTAGGATATCACATGGTTCAGAAGAGGTTGAAAGGGGGAGTTATTTATAAACCTTGAAGGTTCTAGGAGGTTTGGGCTTAGAACACTTTGGACTCAGAGAAGGTTGTAGGGTAAGGTGTGGTCTAATCTTGTTGATGGAAGTCCTAATGTGTCCTGAAAGGTTTCTGGTCATCCCTGCTTTAGGGACTCAGGGTTCGTTTCAGGACCCTTTGAAGTGTTGGCATTGCTGGCTCAGTCCACTGGCTCTTTGGCCTTCACCTGTCTGCAATATGGTTACAGCTGAGATGCCAGGAAAAACACGAGATGAGTCTGTTCAGCTCGAAGCCGACTCAACTGGTTTCTACCACCTCAATTCAAACTAGGAATGAGATATTTTTCTTCCTTTGCTTTTTAGGGCAATTAATGTTCCCACATATCTCCCTTTTTCTTGCCATTTCTTAGCATCCTAAACACTAATTTTGCAACACAATGTTGTAAATTCTTTGCATAGTCACTATCTCAGGTTGCCCTTCCTGTTCATAAGACAGCCATGTCATTTGAAGATTTCTATAGATATACATCACCTCTGGCAGATAAAGGCATGTTTCAGAGACTATCCTAGCAGGAATATATACTTTTGAAACCAACTAAATCTGGCTTTGCTCCTGTTTGTGGTACTTAATTTCTCCCTGTAGCAGGAGAGTAGTGCCAACGTGCCTGGAAAATCAAGTTTCAAACCTCTATTGCATTTTAAGCCATGTTTTAGAATCTTAGGGTCAATTAATATTAGAGTTCGACAAAATCTCTGCTCTCAAACAAAGTTGTATACCAAAGCTCAATAAGTAAACCAGGTAAATGTTAAGGTGCTTCAGCTGAATCCAGGTCAAGGAGCCCAGAGAATCTAATGCAAACCTGGCAGCTGGCGGATATCCAAGAAACTCCCTGGGCTTAGTAGTGTACAGCGTGAAAAAGAGTGATCTCAACCATGTCCTTCATTTTAGGGATGTGATATCTAAATTTGGTGGGTTTTATTTCAAAGTCACATGTTAAATTAGTGGCATTGTGAGGGAAACATTTGAACAAAACTCCACTTTATTAGCTCTATTTTCTGTAGTGTATTTCTGTGGGGGAATGTGTTCTATAGAAGGCAGGTTTCACTTTTAAAAACAGGGATGTGTGTAATCCCAGCAATCTGGGAGGCCAAGGCAGGTGGATCACCTGAGGTCAGGAGTTCGAGAACAGCCTGGCCAACATGGGGAAACCCCGTCACTACTTAAAATACAAAAATTAGCCAGGCGTGGTGGCACACGCCTGTAATCCCAGTTACTCGGGGGGCTGAGGCAGGAGAATTGTTTGAACCAGGAGGTGGAGGTTTCAGTGAGCCAAGATCACGCCACTGCCCTCCAACCTGGGCGACAGAGTGAGACTCTGTCTCAAAAACAAAAACAAACAAACAAACAAACAAAAAAACAGGACGTGAAAGGAAAGAGTTTGCAAAAAATGTGCCAATCGCAATCCATTTATGTTTATTCATATTATTTGACTTTGTCATTTTCTTCAGTGATTTTTTTTTTCCTTGGGTCGTTCTTATTTCTAAATCATTATGCTTATTATATGAAGGAAGCAGTCAGCCTCATGTTTATTCTCTGGTAGAGAAGAGGAAAACAGTAATTTTTGAGCATGAATGCATAATACCATACAAAGTTTATGGAAATGGCTGTAGCTTCTCTAACCTTTCCCCTTTCGTACATACGTGTTTCCATGTTCACTTCATTCCCCCTTTTTCCCCCTTTAACGCTCTTTGTATTTGTATCCCTCCTTCCCTCTGCCCTTTTTACTCAACTCATTCCCTACATCACAATCTGTGGTTTGTGTATCTGGTCATAGTTTTCACCCTATTGAAAAATATGGCTGGCCAAGTACATGTTAACAGGAAAATTCTAGACAATCCCTTTGTACACAAACCTCACTGCTTAGCTTCATCTGTGCAGATTGCTATATACTCAGCCCTGCAACAGGGAGACCACACTGCAGCCTTTAGTAGGAAAAGGACTGGAATGACAGTACACTGCAGACACTTTCATAAGTTGCTAAAGCGTCAGTATAGCATCATGGTAAAGCCTCTGCAATCAGCCTGCTTAGGTTCAAATCACAATTCTATCACTTACAAACATATAACCATTTGGATAGTTATTTATGCACTTTAAGCCTCATGTCAGTTATCCGAAATAGTATATAATATTACCTACCTTTAGTGTCATCATGAGAATTAAATGATTTTTGTGATATAAAGTGTTAAGTGTGATGCCAGACCTTGGCAAAGTTGGTAATTGTCCCCTTCCTTCCTTCCCCCCTTTCACCTTCCTTCTTCCCTCCCTCCCTTCCTTTCTTCCTTCCTTAATTCCTTCTGTCCTTCATTTCGTCCTTCCCTCCCTTTCACCTCCTTTCCTTCCTTCCTTCTTTCCTTCCCTCTCTTTCATGTGCCTTCTTTCTCTCTTCCCTTCCCTCCTGCCCCTCACCTTTCTATGAGGGCATAACTGGGAGGGTTGATAGAATGGATACCTAACGCAGCGATTCTCGAATATAGGCTTTTAACCAGCAGAATCAACATTACTTGACCTGAAAACTTGTTAGAAATGCAAACACTTAAGTCTCACCCCCAAGCTTCTGATTCAGAAAATCTAGGTTTAGGGTTTAACTGTCTATGTTTTCCTTGTTGTTGTTGTTATTGTTTGTTTGTTTTTGTTGTTGTTTTGTTTTGTTTTTGAGACAGGGTCTGGCTGTGTTGCCCAGGCTAGAGTTCAGTGGCACAAGCTCAGCTCACTGCAGCCTGGACCTCCTGGGCTCAAGTGATCCTCCTATTGCAACCTCTGAAGTAGCTGGGACCACAGGTGCACTACCACAGTCAGCTAATTTTTGTAGTTTTGGTAGAGACAGGGTTTTTTCACGTTGCCCAGGCTGGTCTCGAACTCCTGAGCTCAAGCAATCCTCCCACCTTGGCCTCCCCAAGTGCTGGGATACAGGCATGAAGTCACTGCACTTGGCTAACAGTCTATGTTTTAACCAGCCTGCCAGATGATTTTGAATTTGAATATTCTGGTGAGAGGTTTTAAGTCATGCAAGTGATTCTCTGCATTCAGTCAAGGTAAAAAGGGAAAGGCCTCAGCTTACACTGTGGTTGAGCCTTATGACAGGACATACAAACACTATTAATATTACTAGAGAAGCAACCAGCGCCATTTTGAATGGCTCAGTCTGTTGGGGGTGTGCCTTCTACTCAAGATGTAAATAAGGATCGGAAAAATAGCACTAGTATCAACTGCCATACAATTATTTAGTCACTCTTGGGTAACTAAACAGCATAGGTGTGTTGATCAAAATGCCCTTGAGTAATTGTCAGCGGAAGTTTGAACTCTCCCCAATTTAATAAGATACTGCTACAGGTATTGATGAGGTACAGGGAGCAGCTAAATGGACTGTCTTTCATTGTCTTCCTTGAGGGTTCTAATTCTTTGGTTTTCTGGAGAATATTATAGGATAGCATGTTTATCGGAAGTGAGACTTGGGAGACTTGTGTGATCTCCGAACTATGACAATATTCACAGATATTCAGATCCGTAGAAGACTTCAGGAAATTGTCTTTATGTTCAAAGATCTCATAGAACATTTAGTTGGATACACTTCCCACGCACATCTCTCCATTTGATATAGAGACATTATCTTCTCAAACTTTCTTTTTGGTCTTTTACGGAAGAACCTGTTAGGATATTCTCAAGATTTGTTCTAGTCACAGGGGGGCGGGGTGGAGGTGTGTGTGGAAGAGAAGTAGCTCTAGATCATTTAATTTGAGAGTTAGTTTTTTGCAAAAATACTTTGTGGTGGATTTCTGATGCCATTCCGCATAGGACTTTTATTATTATAATAGTGTTTTGTCTTTTTTTTTTTTTTTTAAGATTAGGAAAGTATATTCACCACAATATTTGTTGTTACTCACTTGTTTTCATGCATCTTTTCCAAAACAACTATATTGTCCTTATCTTGAAAAATGAAAATAATAGCTTTAAGATAAATCCTTATGATAGTTTTGCTCTCATTAGATAGTGACAGAGGGAAACAAGAAAAGATCTATGCATTGTCTTTGAAAGTCAAGATTATTATACTAAATGTTTTTGAAACATTTTGAAAATACAGCAATATTTATTTATAATACTCAACTATATTACAGTTACTGGATCTAAATGAGAAGTTTGTTCATCTGTAAAGTATTTGAATGCTAATGGTATTCTTCTAGTCTAGTACATTCAAATAAAACATAACGTGTGTTACATATGTAAGTTAAAAATGTTTAGTAACCAAAGTAAAAAGGTAAAGAGAAATAGGTGAAATTAATTTTAATAATACATTATCTTTAACCTCTTTTCATAACATACTCTCTTTAACTCTTTAATATGTTTAATAATATATTCTTTTTAACCTTATATACATATAACATTGTCATTTCAACATGTAATCAATATAAAAAGTATCAATTAGATATTTTATGTTCTTTTTTCATATTAAGTCTTTGAAATTCAGTGTGTATTTTATACTTACAGTACATCTCAGTTTGGACTAGATGCATTTCAGGTTCCCAATAACCATACGTGTCTACTGGCTATCATATATTTATCATGGCAGATTTAAACTTATTAAAATGATAAGTGTATAAGATATCTTCTTAAGTAAATTTCTCCCAAGTATAACAGATATCAGAGGTAATATACACCTGCAAATAATTATTGCTAAAGTAAAATTTGTTAAGCTATTGACTGTCAGTAATTAAATATGTTCAAGAAACTGTTTTTCCTATTACTCTAAAATTGTTCTTAAAACCAGCATTGCAGTTCAGTAGACAAGCGCAGATATTTGAAATAAGATGTTTCTATACTACCTATGTTTAAATTTGATGAGCTTCATCCAGCACTGGATTTTATGGATTCTGATATATGCTATTCACATTTCGACACTTATGAACACAGAATACATCTTACAATTAGTGTTTTCATTTAATATAATCGTACTTTTTGTTTTCCTGAAACTGAGTTGGAAATCATCACGGAAAATAGGTTCTTCTCAACACAGGAAGAGTTGTCAGACATTGTATAGTTGTGTTTTTGAGAACTTGCTTCAACACTTGAGAGAAAGATTTCCTAGAGCTTTTCTTAACGATCAAAATTAAAAGGTGGAAATATCCAAACAATAAACAACGGAATTAAGCATTGGCCTTGGGTAAGAGAAGATGAAGGAGATAAGACACAACTTTCTGTTCCAGCTCCACTTTAACCACAGGGAACATAAACATATGGGACCTTGTAGTATTTAACCTTGTTAATATCTACATACTGTTTTACAGTAGGTGCTGGAACAGAGCTTCACATTCTTCTGTGGGAGGAGGTAGTCATCTCTGGATGGTGAAAATATTCTCTAAAACAGACTCCACAACTACAATGACTAATATAATGTGTTTTCTATGCCACCATCCTCTGTCAAGGGGCATCACAGGTGACTGGCCTATATTCATGTAAAAGTAGAACTAGACGCCAATCAATGTGCCCTATAAATACCCAAGTCCTTAAATACCCTTAGCTAGTAAAGGTAAAAGATGCAAGAAAAAGAGGACTGGGAGAGTAGACCAAATTTATAGCTCTTTCAAAGTCTATTTAAATATTTAAAACCATTCATTTTTTTTGTTAACAGTTAGATTTTAATTCTCATATATGTCACATGTTTCTTTTGCAGAATTGAAAACATTTTTTAAAACACCCATTTCAATAATATTGCATGCAAGGTAAACAAGAGGTTAGAATAACTAGTACAACATAATGCAGCTTGACTAAAACACCTCATCATAATACAAGTACATCTTCTTTTACATTTATGCAAAGTAAAACATTGTTTGTCTCTCTCCGGAGTCCAGAAAAATCTGTGGGGTAATTGTTCATTGCCCCTCACACCTTGTTTATATTGCATGTCTTCTATTTTAATAACCCCAATAAACAGATGGAACCACAAAAACACAGCTGGGATGGCTCGCTCAGTTGGTCAATGGCATCAGAGAACTTAAAGTGCCTGACGCTGCTGACTTTTCCAGAAAACAATCCTCTTGTGAGGGTCAGGGTCTAGAGAGTCCACGTTGCTGTACATGCTCTCTGTGTTTAATTCCAGGTAGCATGACAAAGTGCAAGCGTATGACAAGGACTTTCAGTGTGACCATCGGCTGGAAGAGGCCGAGTGCGTGCAGCTCCCAGGGGAGTGGCACATGCTCCTTTTGTGGGTTCACGGTGGTTTGTGGCTCCACTTCCCTTAGGGGTTGTTTTTGTTGTTCTTCTCTCAGGGCCACATTTTATTTTGATGTTTTAAAAGAGAAAGAAAAGTTCCAAAAACCTCCTTTTTCATATTTCCTCTTTAAGATCCAGCAAAATTTCTAAAACTGGCCTTTTCCAGATGGCTTGCCCAGTATTGCTGAGAGTTCGAGACACCTCAAGCTTTGGGCTCAACACCGAAGGTTCTTTAAATGTGCCTTTCATCCTTTAGTTTCTGTCACTTGATGATGGGTGACCACCCTCATCTCTCTCTCTCTCTTTTTTTCTTACTAAACATGGGATTACTGGAAATATTTCATGAATGGATATATGCTATTGATTAATCCATTTAATCCATTTAACTAAACATCCACTGATGGATGTGGAGTGTTTACAACATTTTTGCTCTCATAACAGTGCTTGACAATGTAGGCATTTTTCAGGTTTTAATCCAAACAGGGTTTTATGATACTCACCATTATACCATCAGATACGTTTTCCCACTGACACGGTTTGGCTCTGTGTCTCCACCCAAATCTCACCTTGGATTATAATCCTCACAATCCCCACGTGTCAAGGGTGAGACCAGGTGAAGGTAATTGCTCATGGGAGCAGTTTTCCCTCATGCTGTTCTTATGATAGTGAGTGGGTTCTCAGGAGATCTGATGGTTTTTATAAGGGGCTTCCCCCTTCGCTTGGCACTCACTCTGTCCTGCCCCCCTGTGAAGAGGGTGCCTGCTTCTCCTTTGCCTCCTGCCATGATTGTAAGTTTCCTGAGGCCTCCCCAGCCATGCTGAACTGTGAGCCAATTCAACCTCTTTCCTTTATAAATTACCTAGTCTCGGGTATTTCTTCATAGCAGTGTGAGAACAGACTAATACACTCACCTTTTGAATACATTATGTGAAGTACAACAGTTTTTTCCAAACCAAACTAGACCTTGCTAAATCCTTTACTATAGACCCCCAGATTGAGAGTGACGGAAAAAGAAATTGATCTGAATCAAATTTGCTGTTTTTAAGAAGTAGGGTAGGGAAGGGACCAATGTGAGATGTACAAAAATTGGCTCCCGAAGTACAGAAAAATAAAGATTTGACTTGCCTACACCTGGCATACTATTTGTAGGTTCTGGCCAACATCTGCCCTTCTCTGAGCCTGGAGCTTCTCTCTTTAAAATGGGAGATAATTGCTGGGCAGCTAGAGCTCATAGGCACACCGCATGATGAGTGAGGTCATGTTAATAAAGCCCTGGGAAAGAAAAGCAATGTGAAACAGCAGGGCTATTACCATTCCAAGATGATTTTATACAAGTAAAGCTTAAGTTCAGTGTGATGATTAACAAGCTATTAGAGCCAAGTTATTGATTCCTCTATCTTTAGAGTAGCTAATGCAGTGTGCACCAATAGGCCACAGACCCCAAGCTTTCCTTCTTCCTGTTCTCCTGTTCTTTGTAATGATGCTTTCCTTAGGAAAATGCAAATCACTTCACATACACAGTGCAACATCTTTAAGGCAGGTGCCAGGAGAGAGGAAAAACACCTAAGCTGATTTTGTGTTGTTTTTATTAATTTTTCAGATAATAAAGATTACTGCAGATACATAAAAAATCAAAATATAAAAAGTAGAAACAAAAAGTCAAATACTGCATGTTCTCACTTATAAGTAGGATGTGTACACACAGGCATAAGAGAACGGAACAATAGACACTGGAGACTTGGAAGGGTGGGTGAGTGAGCGTGGTTGAGGGATGAAAAATTACCTTAGAGGTACAGTGTACATTATGTGGATGATGATTTCACTAAAACCCCAGACCTCATCACTATACAATATATCCACATAACAAAACTGCACTTATACTCATAAACTTATATTTAAGAAAAGAAGTAGAAAAAAGAAAAATTTTTAAAACAGAAAGAGGAAAAAAGTAAAGCATCATCCCAATTTCTTTCACCCTGAAGCAGCTAGTTTTGCTAATATAATCATATATATATACACATATCTATCATATACATATGCACACATATATATGATATTAAACCTGTTTTATAATTTGTTCTTTGTTCCTTTTCTAACATATGCCTCACAAAATAATATCACTGATAGTTTCCCATTTCAATTAATACAGCTATCAATATAATTTATCAGCAAAATGTTTTACGGATGTGTGTACAGTTTTGGTTAATCCATTTAACCAAAATCCTGTTGATGAACATAGAATATTTACAACATTTTTACCCTCATAACAATGTGCTGATGAACCTCATACATTCATCTTTGAGCTTTTGACCAATTTTCCCTCTGTGATAAATTCCTGGAGGTAGAATTCTTGGGACAAAAGATTTAGAGATTTTGTATCTTTAAACATATTAGCAGTTTGCCAACCCAAAGGGTCGTATGAGATTACTTTCTGCCCACAGTGTAACAGAGTGCCAGCTTCTCCCAACAACCTTGCCGACATTGGGTATTGTCAATTTTTTGGCTCTTTGCCAAGCTGATAGGAGAATGGAATGTCTAATGGTTTTTGAATTACGTTCTGACTGTGCTGCATCAGACTGTAACTGAATGCAGTTGTGATGTGTCAGGGGACCTGGTTTAACTCATAGCACACTGTTTGAATCTGTGTAATAACTAACTATGATATAATCAGGGTTTCTTGCAGTTTTGAAAAAGAAGCCAAACTTTCACATGGTTTAAATTACTCTCTCATTTACACTCTCCATGTGTGAGATCACCTGGGAAGCCCTTTGGAGATGCCCCAAATGACCCAGTACAAGTTGTCAACTGCACTCTCCATGAAAGAGAGATTATTCTGGTCCAAATCCTACGTTCTAGAGGAGCATCTTGGAAACAGCACTGCCCTATAACTGATATTGTTCCATTGGGTGGCCTATGGATTCAATTCACCGGGAAGTATCAATGTCTTTGCCTTCAGCAATAATATTTTCACGGTTTCAATGTGTTTTAAAGGTTATTGTCTCCAGGACAGGTAATTGAGGAAGCCTCACACTTCATCAGAGGCCATTTCATCTTTATTACACAGCCACACACAAGGCAGCATTTTCTCCTTTCACTGATGGATTATGTCAAGATTTACAAGGTCTGGTCTACATGAAAGCAAACACATGTTTGGGCAAACAGTCAAATAATTCAAAGATACAGGGTCAGCAGGATCCTAATATAAAAGTCAGGACTTCCAGCCTGGGCAACAAAGTGAAATCTTGTCTCTACAAAAAATACAAAAAGTTAGCCGGGCATGGTGGCTCTCGTCAGTGGTCCCAGCTACACGGGAGGCAAAGGTGGGAGGATTGCTTGAGCCCCGGGAGGTGGAAGCTGCAGTGAGCCACGTTCATGCCAGTGCACTCCAGTCTGGGCAACAAAGCAAGACCTTGTCTCAAAAAATGATAATAATAAATAATAAAAGTCACAACTTTCTCCTCTTCTACATGTGCCAGAGACCCACCAACTAACCCACATACACACATATACACAGACACACAGACACACAGACACACACACGATATACTTATTCCTTTCTTAAAATGTTGCTTTCAAATATTTGCTTTGCATGCAGTTTTCTATGAAGACATGACCAGTTTCAAGATTATTTACTCTAAGTTTTCTGACTGGTTGTCAGTCAATCAGTTTAGAACCCTGCCATAACATATTTTCCTCAAATTCCTTGCAGATACTGGAGTAATAGGGAATGCAAATGTTATTTCGAGCCAATATTTGGAAAGTTCTTATTTGGAATTCTACAAGTTTATGTCTCTTGCTCAGTTCCTAAGCCCTTTTTCTAGATAACCATCCAGAACATAATCATTCAGCAGCTATCCTGGTACATTCGGCTGACTTGGTTAGTTGGGTCTGAGCAGTACATCCCTGAGTTCTAACTTGGGTTTCTCAAACTCCTTTTCCTTTGGGTTTCTCAGACTTTTCTCTCAAACTCAAACTACCTTCTCCAGTCCATTGCTAAAGCTAGTATGACCTTTGCTCTCTCTCCATTTCTTGACTTGTGACATCCACAGTAGCATTACATGAACTTTACATTGTAGGCTAATGTGAGCAGGTCACTCAGCCTGAAAGCACTCACCCTGGGCCTCTAGAGCTAAGTTGCCTCAATACACTTCACTATGGCTACTCAGAGTATACTCACCTTGAATGTTTAGAAAAGGTATTCTTTTTAGGGTTCAATGAGATCAAAAGCACGGATACCAATTTTGTGGTCAGAAATCAGGAAAATCCGGGAAATGAAGAACGAAATGAGGCCTTACCATTTCGATGCAAAGATCATATTCGAGGGAGTCAGGAAATCTGGTTTAAGTCCCAGATCTGCCTCTTACTAGTTTTAGTATCTTGGGCAATTCTAGGCTGGACATGGTGGTTCACACCCATAATCCCAGCACTTTGGGAGGCCAAGGCAGGAGAATGCTTGAGTCCAGGAGTTCAAGACATGCCTTGGCAACATAGGAAGGCCCCATCTCTACAAAAATAAAAATTAGCCAGGCATGATGGTGCATGCCTGTAATCCCAGCAACACAGGAGGTGGGAAGATCACTTGAGTCCAAGAGATCAAGGCTGCAGTGAGCTATGATCTGCCACTGCACTCCAGCCTAGGTGAGACAGTGAGATCCTCTGTTAAAACAAAAACAAACAAACAAACAAACAAAACAAACAAGCAAAAAATTGGAGGGAATTTAGTTCACATATTTCAGTCTTTGTTTCCTCATCTAGAAGATGTAGTAAAGATAAATGAGGTCATATATGATTGTCCCTGGCGTAGTATTTTGGTACTTATTGAAAAGCAGCTATTATTTTAAGTCCTTTGCCTACATTTCTATGATTTACTATATATCAGTAGCATTTCTCCAGCCCATCTTGGCTAGGCAAGTACCACTGAATGTGAAGGAAGCCAAATAGAATGATACTATCCAAGCTGCAAATAAACAAATAAAAGAAAACATCTAAATGCATGCCTCTTTGGAGTGGCATTTGCATCAGTTGCCAATATCCATAGAACAAATGCCTTCAGGCAGGAGAAGTTGGGATAATGTCAATGTTTTTAATAGCTATAGTAGAGTCTTATTTAGAAAGTAGTAATTATCTCTCCATATTGATTTTTTTACATCCCCTCAATAAATCTAGAAGAAGTGTGAAGACCATCTGTAAGTGTGATTTTTACCAGGATCAGACTCTAATTTGCAATGGCTATGTGTCTGTTTGATTTAGCTCAGGGGTTAGCAAACTACAGCACACAAGCCAAAACTACCTCCCCCCATCTATTTTTATAAATAAAGTTTTATTGGAACATACCCATTTCTTTATATCTATGGCTGCTTTCATGCTACCATGGTAGAGCTATTTAATTGTAACAGAGATCTAGAGCCCATATTGCCCACAGAGCTGAAAACATATGCACTATTAACCCTTTGCAGAAAAAAAAAAAAAAAAAAAAAACTTGCTGACTCGTGATTGAGATTATAGTAGTATTATTTCTGATTGATTAGGTAGTAATTGGTCCCAGCATGTAAAGTTTCTAATATTGAAAGTCACATGATAGAGGAGCTAGAGGCTTAAGAAAAGTATACATGAATTTATTTATTTGGAATAGGAAGGGAAACATCCCTGGTATCATCATGATGGCATACAGAGGCAGGGCTGAGAGCTAGAATACAGAAACTGCTTCGCTAGAAGCAGTTTCTCGGGCTGGGTTAGAGTGGGTAGAAACTGGATCATCCTGCCACAGGTCCAAGTAAACAGGATTTGGCGCTCTACATAATAGCTATAAAGAAACATAAAGGTGATTTCTCCAAGTGTTATGCTAGGTGAGAAATATTTAATAAATAAGAGAAATCAGAATTGGTCCCATATTGAAAAAGTCTGTTTTGGAGCCCAGACTAAATAGACTGTGCAGCGAAAAATGAAAGGTCAATTTAAGTCACTCGTTTAGGGCAAAATCATGACTTAGGAAATCATGACTAGATAAATATCCAGTGAAGAGTGGGGAGAGAAGATTTTTTTTTTAAATTTATTTATTATTATTATACTTTAAGTTGTAGGGTACATGTGCATAACGTGCAGGTTTGTTAAATATGTATACTTGTGCCATGTTGGTGTGCTGCACCCATCAACTCGTCATTTACATCAGGTATAACTCCCAATGCAATCCCTCCCCCCTACCCCCTCCCCATGATAGGCCCCGGTGTGTGATGTTCCCCTTCCTGAGTCCAAGTGATCTCATTGTTCAGTTCCCACCTATGAGTGAGAACATGCGGTGTTTGGTTTTCTGTTCTTGTGATAGTTTGCTAAGAATGATGGTTTCCAGCTGCATCCATGTCCCTACAAAGGACACAAACTCATCCTTTTTGATGGCTGCATAGTATTCCATGGTGTATATGTGCCACATTTTCTTAATCCAATCTGTCACTGATGGACATTTGGGTTGATTCCAAGTCTTTGCTATTGTGAAGAGTGCTGCAATAAACATACGTGTGCATGTGTCTTTATAGCAGCATAATTTATAATCCTTTGGGTATATACCCAGTAATGGGATGGCTGGGTCATATGGTACATCTAGTTCTAGATCTTTGAGGAATCGCCATACTGTTTTCCATAATGGTTGAACTAGTTTACAATCCCACCAACAGTGTAAAAGTGTTCCTATTTCTCCACATCCTCTCCAGCACCTGTTGTTTCCTGACTTTTTAATGATCGCCATTCTAACTGGTGTGAGATGGTATCTCATTGTGGTTTTGATTTGCATTTCTCTGATGGCCAGTGATGATGAGCATTTTTTCATGTGTCTGTTGGCTGTATGAATGTCTTCTTTTGAGAAGTGTCTGTTCATATCCTTTGCCCACTTTTTGATGGGGTTGTTTGTCTTTTTCTTGTAAATTTGTTTGAGTTCTTTGTAGGTTCTGGATATTAGCCCTTTGTCAGATGAGTAGATTGCAAAAATTTTCTCCCATTCTGTAGGTTGCCTGTTCACTCTGATGGTAGTTTCTTTTGCTGTGCAGAAGCTCTTTAATTTAATGAGATCCCATTTGTCAATTTTGGCTTTTGCTGCCGTTGCTTTTGGTGTTTTAGACATGAAGTCTTTGCCCATGCCTATGTCCTGAATGGTACTACCTAGGTTTTCCTCTAGGATTTTTATGGTATTAGGTCTAACATTTAAGTCTCTAATCCATCTTGAATTAATTTTCGTATAAGGAGTAAGGAAAGGATCCAGTTTCAGCTTTCTACTTATGGCTAGCCAATTTTCCCAGCACCATTTATTAAATAGGGAATCCTTTCCCCATTTCTTGTTTCTCTCAGGTTTGTCAAAGATCAGATGGCTGTAGATGTGTGGTATTATTTCTGAGGACTCTGTTCTGTTCCATTAGTCTATATCTCTGTTTTGGTACCAGTACCATGCTGTTTTGCTTACTGTAGCCTTGTAGTATAGTTTGAAGTCAGGTAGTGTGATGCCTCCAGCTTTGTTCTTTTGACTTAGGATTGTCTTGGAGATGCGGGCTCTTTTTTGGTTCCATATGAACTTTAAAGCAGTTTTTTCCAATTCTGTGAAGAAACTCATTGGTAGCTTGATGGGGATGGCATTGAATCTATAAATTACCTTGGGCAGTATGGCCATTTTCACGAAATTGATTCTTCCTATCCATGAGCATGGTATGTTCTTCCATTTGTTTGTGTCCTCTTTGATTTCACTGAGCAGTGGTTTGTAGTTCTCCTTGAAGAGGTCCTTTACATCCCTTGTAAGTTGGATTCCTAGGTATTTGATTCTCTTTGAAGCAATTGTGAATGGAAGTTCATTCCTGATTTGGCTCTCTGTTTGTCTGTTACTGGTGTATAAGAATGCTTGTGATTTTTGCACATTAATTTTGTATCCTGAGACTTTGCTGAAGTTGCTTATCAGCTTAAGGAGATTTTGGGCTGAGACAATGGGGTTTTCTAAATATACAATCATGTCATCTGCAAACAGGGACAATTTGACTTCTTCTTTTCCTAACTGAATACCCTTGATTTCTTTCTCTTGCCTAATTGCCCTAGCCAGAACTTCCAACACTATGTTGAATAGGAGTGGTGAGAGAGGGCATCCCTGTCTTGTGCCAGTTTTTAAAGGGAATTTTTCCAGTTTTTGCCCATTCAGTATGATATTGGCTGTGGGTTTGTCATAAATAGCTCTTATTATTTTGAGGTACGTTCCATCAATACCGAATTTATTGAGCGTTTTTAGCATGAAGGGCTGTTGAATTTTGTCAAAAGCCTTTTCTGCATCTATTGAGATAATCATGTGGTTCTTGTCTTTGGTTCTGTTTATATGCTGGATTATGTTTATTGATTTGCGAATGTTGAACCAGCCTTGCATCCCAGGGATGAAGCCCACTTGATCATGGTGGATAAGCTTTTTGATGTGTTGCTGAATCCGGTTTGCCAGTATTTTATTGAGGATTTTTGCATCGATGTTCATCAGGGATATTGGTCTAAAATTCTCTTTTTTTGTTGTGTCTCTGCCAGGCTTTGGTATCAGGATGATGTTGGCCTCATAAAATGACTTAGGGAGGATTCCCTCTTTTTCTATTGATTGGAATAGTTTCAGAAGGAATGGTACCAACTCCTCCTTGTACCTCTGGTAGAATTCAGCTGTGAATCCATCTGGTCCTGGACTTTTTTTGGTTGGTAGGCTATTAATTATTGCCTCAATTTCAGAGCCTGCTATTGGTCTATTCAGGGATTCAACTTCTTCCTGGTTTAGTCTTGAAAGAGTGTAAGTGTCCAGGAAATTATCTTCTAGGTTTTCCAGTTTATTTGCGTAGAGGTGTTTATAGTATTCTCTGATGGTAGTTTGTATTTCTGTGGGGTCGGTGGTGATATCCCCTTTATCATTTTTAATTGTGTCGATTTGATTCTTCTCTCTTTTCTTCTTTATTAGTCTTGCTAGCGGTCTGTCAATTTTGTTGATCTTTTCAAAAAACCAACTCCTGGATTCATTGATTTTTTGGAGAGTTTTTTGTGTCTCTATCTCCTTCAGTTCTGCTCTGATCTTAGTTATTTCTTGCCTTCTGCTAGCTTTCGAATGTGTTTGCTCTTGCTTCTCTAGTTCTTTTAATTGCGATGTTAAGAGTGTCAATTTTAGATCTTTCCTGCTTTCTCTTGTGGGCATTTAGTGCTATAAATTTCCCTCTACACACTGCTTTAAATGTGTCCCAGAGATTCTGGTATGTTGTATCTTTGTTCTCATTGGTTTCAAAGAACATCTTTATTTCTGCCTTCATTTCGTTATGTGCCCAGTAGTCATTCAGGAGCAGGTTGTTCAGTTTCCATGTAGTTGAGCGGTTTTGATTGAGTTTCTTAGTCCTGAGTTCTAGTTTGATTGCACTGTGGTCTGAGAGACAGTTTGTTATAATTTCTGTTCTTGTACATTTGCTGAGGAGTGCTTTACTTGCAATTACGTGGTCGATTTTGGACTAAGTACGATGTGGTGCTGAGAAGAATGTATATTCTGTTGATTTGGGGTGGAGAGTTCTATAGATGTCTATTAGGTCTGCTTGCTGCAGAGATGAGTTCAATTCCTGGATATCCTTGTTAACTTTCTGTCTCGTTGATCTGTCTAATGTTGACAGTGGAGTGTTGAAGTCTCCCATTATTATTGTATGGGAGTCTAAGTCTCTTTGTAAGTCTCTAAGGACTTGCTTTATGAATCTGGGTGCTCCTGTATTGGGTGCATATATATTTAGGATAGTTAGCTCTTCCTGTTGAATTGATCCCTTTACCATTATGTAATGGCCTTCTTTGTCTCTTCTGATCTTTGATGGTTTAAAGTCTGTTTTATCAGAGACTAGGATTGCAACCCCCGCTTTTTTTTCTTCTCCATTTGCTTGGTAAATCTTCCTCCATCCCTTTATTTTGAGCCTATGTATGTCTCTGCGTGTGAGATGGGTCTCCTGAATACAGCAGACTGATGGGTCTTGACTCTTTATCCAGTTTGCCAGTCTGTGTCTTTTAATTGGAGCATTTAGTCCATTTACATTTAAGGTTAAGATTGTTATGTGTGAACTTGATCCTGCCATTATGATATTATCTGGTTATTTTGCTCATTAGTTGATGCAGTTTCTTCCTAGCCTCGATGGTCTTTACATTTTGGCATGTTTTTGCAATGGCTGGTACCAGTTGTTCCTTTCCATGTTTAGTGCTTCCTTCAGGGTCTCTTGTAAGGCAGGCCTAGTGGTGACAAAATCTCTAAGCATTTGCTTATCTGTAAAGGATTTTATTTCTCCTTCACTTATGAAACTTAGTTTGGCTGGATATGAAATTCTGGGTTGAAAATTCTTTTCTTTAAGAATGTTGAATATTGGCCCCCACTCTCTTCTGGCTTGGAGATTTTCTGCCGAGAGATCTGCTGTTAGTCTGATGGGCTTCCCTTTGTGGGTAACCCGACCTTTCTCTCTGGCTGCCCTTAAGATTTTTTCCTTCATTTCAACTTTGGTGAATCTGGCAATTATGTGTCTTGGAGTTGCCCTTCTCGAGGAGTATCTTTGTGGCGTTCTCTGTATTTCCTGGATTTGAATGTTGGCCTGCCCTACTAGGTTGGGGAAGTTCTCCTGGATGATATCCTGAAGAGTGTTTTCCAACTTGGTTCCATTTTCCCCCTCACTTTCAGGCACCCCAATCAGACGTAGATTTGGTCTTTTTACATAATCCCATACTTCTTGCAGGCTTTGTTCATTTCTTTTTCTTCTTTTTTCTTTTGGTTTCTCTTCTCGCTTCATTTCATTCATTTGATCCTCAATCGCAGATACTCTTTCTTCCAGTTGATCGAGTCGGTTACTGAAGCTTGTGCATTTGTCACGTATTTCTCGTGTCATGGTTTTCATCTCTTTCATTTCGTTTATGACCTTCTCTGCATTAATTACTCTAGCCATCAATTCTTCCACTTTTTTTTCAAGATTTTTAGTTTCTTTGCGCTGGGTACGTAATTCCTCCTTTAGCTCTGAGAAATTTGATGGACTGAAGCCTTCTTCTCTCATCTCGTCAAAGTCATTCTCCGTCCAGCTTTGATCCGTTGCTGGCGATGAGCTGCGCTCCTTTGCCGGGGGAGATGCGCTCTTATTTTTTGAATTTCCAGCTTTTCTGCCCTGCTTTTTCCCCATCTTTGTGGTTTTATCTGCCTCTGGTCTTTGATGATGGTGATGTACTGATGGGGTTTTGGTGTAGGTGTCCTTCCTGTTTGATAGTTTTCCTTCTAACAGTCAGGACCCTCAGCTGTAGGTCTGTTGGAGATTGCTTGAGGTCCACTCCAGACCCTGTTTGCCTGGGTATCAGCAGCAGAGGCTGCAGAAGATAGAATATTTCTGAACAGCGAGTGTACCTGTCTGATTCTTGCTTTGGAAGCTTCCTCTCAGGGGTGTACTCCACCCTGTGAGGTGTGGGGTGTCAGACTGCCCCTAGTGGGGGATGTCTCCCAGTTAGGCTACTCAGGGGTCAGGGACCCACTTGAGCAGGCAGTCTGTCCCTTCTCAGATCTCAACCTCCGTGTTGGGAGATCCACTGCTCTCTTCAAAGCTGTCAGACAGAGTCGTTTGCGTCTGCAGAGGTTTGGGCTGTGTTTGTTATTGTTTACTGTGCCCTGTCCCCAGAGGTGGAGTCTACAGAGACAGGCAGGTTTCCTTGAGCTGCTGTGAGCTCCACCCAGTTCGAGCTTCCCAGCAGCTTTGTTTACCTACTTAAGCCTCAGCAATGGCGGGCGCCCCTCCCCCAGCCTCGCTGCTGCCTTGCCGGTAGATCACAGACTGCTGTGCTAGCAATGAGGGAGGCTCCCTGGGTGTGGGACCCTCCCGGCCAGGTGTGGGATATGATCTCCTGGTGTGCCTGTTTGCTTAAAGTGCAGTATTGGGGCGGGAGTTACCCGATTTTCCAGGTTTTGTGTGTCTCAGTTCCCCTGGCTAGGAAAAGGGATTCCCTTCCCCCTTGCGCTTCCCAGGTGAGGCAATGCCTCACCCTGCTTCAGCTCTCGCTGGTCGGGCTGCAGCAGCTGACCAGCACCGATCGTCCGGCACTCCCCAGTGAGATGAACCCAGTACCTCAGTTGAAAATGCAGAAATCACCGGTCTTCTGTGTCGCTCGCGCTGAGAGTTGGAGACTGGAGTTGTTCCTATTCGGCCATCTTGCTCCGCCCAAGAGAAGATTTATCAATGGCCATAGGTTGCTGTGAACTACAGAACTGAAGCATGAATGTATGAATAAAGTGCTGTATTGATGGACAGATGTGTGCATTCTTATGTATATGCCATAAAAAATCTGAATCAATTTCTATTTGAAATAGAGAAAAGCTAGTTCAGATGTTTGAAACTTTTCTGACGCAAAATATTGTGTAATTCATAAACAATTCCTTGTGTTTTAGTTTATAGTATGTCCAGAATATAGGACTTGTCTACTCTAATCTATAAAACAAAAGAACTTCAGGTTGATTTGTTTGTTAAGTAGTAGACATTCTGTTAGGATGTTTATGTTTGTGAAGATGATAAATTGATGAATACATCCACAGAAAATGTACACATAGGCCCTTCTCTCCCAGCTTCAACAACACACCCTACACACACACACAATGCCTTCCTTCTAACCTTGTCTATACTGTCTCTACAACACACAAAGCATATGCCCAGGATGAGCTTCTTTTTCAACTGCCTATCAGGCTTTCAACATGTGGTTTGAAAAGATAGTGACATTGCTATGCTCTGACATACACCGTAATGTCAGTACAGCAGAAGCAAGTGGAAGATTCTACTTTTCCGATAAAGATCAGTTGCTGTTTCCTGTCTTGAAGACGAAAGTTGAGCAAATGCAAAAGTCATCTGTGTTTATATTAACAATGTAAGAGTTACACTACATTTTCGCAACAACATCAGGTCATTATTTATCCACTTGTCCTTTTTTTTTAATCATTCCTTTGAACTGCCTGCGTTTGCTTATCATGATATTTCTCAGTCTGTAAACAGCCCGAGTAGCTGTTCTATTTCTCTAAATAGAGTCTTAGGTCATTTTATTATGCAGAATTATAAGTCATCAGAATGCACCCATCTGTTGTCCCTCCGCATCTGGGCTAACTTTAACTCTTTAAGCCCATAGGAAAAGTAGAAAGCCCATTATGATATGAGTTTGATAGCTTTTTGCTACCATACTGCTTTCCAGCATATGGTTTTCCCTGAGAAATCACAAGGACATCTTTACAAATGTCTTATTTTGCTTTGGACATGGCATTAAACATGGTGGATCCTCTGCCTCCACTTGGCTCTTTCTGATTTTCTGTTACCCTAATTATCCTTCCTGGGATCACAGCTGCTCAGAGCCTCATCTTATCAATTTAAAAAACCTCTAAAGATGTGAAAGCTGCCTTTCCAGTGGTCAACAAGCAGATCTCCATAGCAGAGGAGCTGCAATTGGGGCAGAGAGCCAAAGACAGCTTGTGCCAACAGCCTTGTCAATATGCCAATCATCTTGTTCTATTTTATTACATGTATGATTTGATTTTCTTGCATGTACGTGTTTTTTTTTTTTTTTTTTTGAGACGGAGTCTCGCTCTGGCACCCAGGCTGGAGTGCAGTGGCCGGATCTCAGCTCACTGCAAGCTCCGCCTCCCGGGTTCACGCCATTCTCCTGCCTCAGCCTCCGGAGTAGCTGGGACTACAGGCGCCCGCCACCTCGCCCGGCTAGTTTTTTGTATTTTTTTAGTAGAGACGGGGTTTCACCATGTTAGCTAGGATGGTCTTGATCTTGTGACCTCGTGATCCGCCCGTCTTGGCCTCCCAAAGTGCTGGGATTACAGGCTTGAGCCACCGCGCCCGGCCGCATGTACGTTTTAGAGGTGACAAAATATTGGTAAACCTTTTTTCAATCCTTTTGTTTACCTTCAATTTGATAACTCCTTCAGTAATGAAGAAAAAAATGGGCTATTGTGTTTGAATTACATTTATCAAATGATTCTAAGATTGTTCTAATGTGTGTGACAGGATAAGCTCTCTCTTAATCGCCAATTAGAGAAATATGCTCAGTATCAAGGAAATGGAGAAATGCTTCATTATTTACATTGGCTAATGTATAAATACAATATGAACAGGGGCGGTTTCAACCCTGCAAACATTTTCTTCCAAGTTGCTCTCTGTTTCAGCTAGAATTGGCTAGATTGTTCAGTGGTCACAAACTACCCCAAAATCTTAACAGTTTACAACAACTGAAGTTTATTTTCTAAATATACAACATCCAGTGAGTGTTGGCCAGTGTTGGTTGGGGGTTGTTCTCCACATCATGACCCTAAGGGACTGACAGCGTTGGAGGAGTCTCTCTTCTAATATTGATGTTCACCATGGCAAAGGCAATGACCATGGTGAACCACATGCTACATTTTAAGCTTCTACCTGGATACCACACAAGTCACTTCCACTCCCATTTTGGTGGTAAAGCAAGTCAATTCAAGTCTGACTTCAGCGTCTTTGGGAAATATAATTCCACCGCAGGAGGGGAAGCAGATATGGGTGAAATGTAATACAACTCACCTCTTCATTGAGTCCTAGTATCTTTGCTTTATTTGAGTGAAATCTTTTTTTTTTTTTTTCCTTACAGATCCTCTTTAAAACATTAGCCCGGAAACAGTATCTGTAGAAATCAGCTTTGTTAGTTCTAAACAGGGCTTTATTATTGGGATGTGTTGTCTGCCTTTGTTAGCAGATTTCAATCATAGCCCTGAATGGAAGACACATTTTAGGGCTGTTGCTGCTATAGAACTCCAGGTCTTTCTGCTTACGGGTTTCACACTTACGTGTGAAGGTAGTACACCCTTGGCCAAAAGAACCAAGGCTGCTCAGTTAGCTGCTGGTTGTCCTCCAGCAAATTCCTAGAACTAAATGCCAGGTGCTGAGGTGTCACGACTCCGCAAGTCCTAGAACCTGTGCTTATTACAGCGCTCTGATAATTCCCGGTTATTGCATCACTCCCTGATGGAAACCCAGCTTTTATTTCAGCAAAAGTAATGGATTGTTCCAGACCCCTGACCTCCCTTGAAGATGTCTTTTTCTTGGATCTGGCCCTGTATATTTTCCAGTTGGCTCAAGACGTTGAGAAATTTCTACAGACTCTCTCATACCAGGTAAGTGTTTGTTTGTTTGTTTGTTTGTTTTGCTTTTGGGATAGGACCTAGTCATATTCAGTCCACATTGGAAAGCATAAATTAATGTAACATATATAAGCTTGTTCATTCCATTCCATGTGTTAGGTTTTCATTAGTGAACACTGACTGCAAAAATACCAAAGTACAGCCTTATGCAAGCCAACAAGCCAACATAGTCATGTTGGACTTTAGTGATCTGAGGGTGGAATTAAAATGAAGTGTGTGTGTTTTGTTTTTTTTTTTCAAGTCAACTAAATGAACAGGCTGTACGTTTTACAATATGAATTGGGTTGTGATATACAAAGTATTTATCCAAAGTTACTCTTCTCTTTTTTTTTTTAAGAATGACAAGACCCAAATGGGAGAATTAGACCAGAAGCAACAATGCCCTGGGGCTTAGTGAAATTGACCAAAATGTGAAGGTAAGTGTTTTCAGAACCTGGTTTCCTAGGACCAAGTCTTAGCCTCATCAAACATAGTCACAGTCTCCTCTTACCACTTTGGCCCAAAGGCTGTGAAGACTTTTGTCCACTGACTCAGCTTCTCTTGCCATATACTGATTACTAATGCCAGTAAAATACCTAGGCACCTTGGCAGTAACTTACACAGATATGTATATTTCTAATTACAGGGAAGTTGTTAGAACATGACTTGGATTAGAGATACACAGCTAATAATTCAAGAAGAAATAATGCTTTTTTTTCAATAGAGGAAGATAAAAGCTTCATTTTAATAATTTTTCCTCCTTTCTCTCCCTTTCTGTTTTAATACTTACACATGGGTAATATCATAAACTGGCAATACAAGAAGTTCTCGCAAACAGTGTGCCCATTTCTCCTCAGAAACTGGACATCCTACATCTGTTATATGGTTTACCATCCATCCACTTCTTTGCTATAGCTCCAGGTCCAGAATTCTTTGTCATGTCATTGCTCTTGACCGATACCATGTACATTTCTAAGAAATAAATGTAAATTAATTAAAATAATTTAAAAACACATATCCCTATGGTGTATGTGCATACATTTTGCTTTTTCTAATCTTATGTTTGCAGTTCAAAAAGGTTAAACCTGAGTGTGGTACGTGTGTGTATGGAAACTGAATGCACTGTAGGTTCAAACAGGCAAGGAAGTTACTTAGTAACATCCTGTTCTTGACTGTGCTATCATAATTTGCATTTTCCAATAAAGTGTTTTTCCAGCCTTAGGACAGTGCTACTATTATTGTTGGTGGATTTTGTAATGTAAGCTTGACTCGTTCAGTGTCAAAATCACCTAAGGCCAAATTCCCATTCCACAGGAATTCTCTTTCAAGGGATATCCTACCCTTCAAGATGCCCTTAAGAATTCTCGATTCCTTGAATATAGAACTATTTGTGCTTACTCATAAAATGGGGAATGTTATAATATTTCTCTTGCTTCACTGTGTCCAAGGAAGTAGAGAAATCTGGTACCATATTTATGAGCAGCAATAAACCATGTGTTTTGCTTTTTCCTAAAACAAGGCTGGCAAACTGTTTAAGAACACATGTGCAGAGCTTGGGCACAGGGTGAGAGTTTGGTGGTGCAGAGTGAGGCTAGGGATGGGCGTGTGGGGAGTCTGATAACCTGATATCAAATCAATTCCATTCAGACTTAGGACTGAGCTTCTCCCAGTCATCCAAGTCATTTTTACTAATATCTGACAACGTGCAAATGTTATGTTATGTTCAACACTGAAAATAAGGACTGTGCTTTTCCTTTTGTCTAAATGATGATTAAATGATAAAGCAGCTATGGAAGTATTGACTAATGAAGGCATCCATTTACTAGAAAATATGTCATTTGCTACTGCAAATATTTATGGTCTGATTATACCCCATGTTACACTGCAATGGTTTGGGGATTTTTTTGTGGTTGGTTTTGTTGTTGTTGTTGTTGTTGTTGTTGTTTTGGTATTTTTGGTACATCAGAAACACTTTTCCCAATGTTTGCTAGTTTAAGCATTGGTCAACATTTATTTATTAAGCATTGACTTTATAAAATAGGTGGCAGGAATATGAAAATGAGTAAGATATGTTCCCTGACATCCAGTAGCTCATAGTCTAGAGATGTTGCCATAATAATAACTAGCATTTATTGGACAACAACTATGTCTCCTGAAGTCTGTTAATTCATTTAATTTTGACAAAACCTTATGAAGTAAACATTATCACACAAACACACACATTTAGAGAATGAATGTGAGGCTCAGAGAAGTTCAACACATTGCCCGTGATCACAGAACCAATTAGTGGCAGAGCTGGGATTTAAGCCCAGATCTTTCTGATTCTAGAGCATATGTTCTATCTACAAAGCTCTTACTGATTTTATTTTATATCAAGTGAACTGTGTAATACATAAAGTCACTCAGGAAACAGGACTGGATGGGGATTATGATACTGGGCAGTACTTACTCTAGCAAATAGGTAGCAGAGCCCTGGCATAGGTCCTCACTTTTGCTAGGATTCTGTCCTACTCCACCATTGCTGATAAACAGGAATCCACACATCCTGGTCCAGCCCTTATTCTCAGGCCTCTCAGGGACAGTCACTCTCCGCCGCATAGTCTCTTCTCCACATAGTCGGTGTTTTCCTCTGCCTTGCGGGTGACTTCATCTGCACTTACCAAAACTGTCACCCCTCTTAGTAGTCCTCAAAAGACAAGACTTCAAGGAGAGTTAATATTCTCAGAGTTCACCAGAAATACCTGTTTCCAAGGTCAAGACCCACCTGAGAAAGGTCTTCATATACCCTGTCTATGCTTATGTTGTGTTTTTATAACACAAAATATTTTAACGATGTTTTAATTTAGTTGTGTATTGATAGTCTCTGTCCATCTCTCAGGTTTTTGTTTCCTGAGAGAAAAAAATTGCATTCTGTAATTTTTTAAATTTAGAAACAACAGCAATAACAACTTGAGTCGGTGACTTCTGAACCATTTTTGTTCTGATTATCACTGTAAACCTAAATGTGTGAACACTGTCAGTCGGGATAATGTTTACCCTATGGGACTGTTAAGCAATTGAAGATGAGATAAGAAATGCCACAGGTAAAAGGTGTTACTCCACACGTGGTAGTCGTTATTATTTTTTGGGGTGAAGTGTTGGCCTCCCAAAAGGCAATGGTGTTTTAATAGAATATAAGCAACTAAATCCTAGGTTAAAGCAATGAATTCCTAATTGTGGAATTTTCCTCTTCAGTTATCAGGTGGTAAAGGCCTGTCAAGATGTATATGGAAGGAGTGAGATCCTTGAAATATTTAATACACCTGGTATAACTACCATCATTAGGTAAACCTGGGCTCATCCCTACTAGATAGTAATAGAAAATTAGAGGATAAAAGGATAGTCACAAAAATAAATAGAATACATTGAAAGCTAACTATGTACTAAACAGTGTTCTAGGAATATTTTACATTTATTAATTCATTTAAACCTCTCAACTCCCTATAAAGTAGATATTACTAATTATCTCTCTTTCACAAAAAGGAAATCTGAATCTAAGAGAGTTTTAAAAAATTGCCCAAGACCACATAATCAGAAGGAAGATTCTGAATCTGATTCTTCCTCACAGCAAAGTCCACGCATTTTCCACTCTATCACACCAGTTTTGTGTGTGTGTGTGTGTGTGTGTTTTGTATTATTATTTTTGAGACAGAGTCTCATTCTGTTGCCCAGGTTGGAGTTCAATGGCTCTCAGCTCACTGCAACCTCTGCCTCCCAGGTTCAAGCGATTCTTGTTTCTCAGCCTCCAGAGTAGCTGAGACTACAGGTGTGCACTTGTATTTTTTGTACAGACAGGGTTTCACCATGCTGCCCAGGCTAGTCTCGAACTCCTTTACTGACTCAATCCTCCTGCCTCCCAAAGTGCTGAGATTACAAGTGTGAGCCACCACACCCAGCCAAACATGCTGTATTTAACATCACAACAAAGTGCTGTCTGCCCTTCTCACGATGATCCTAGATATTTTTCAGCAAGTTGCATTCAGGTGGAGCAAAAGCTTTTAAATGGTGGTCAATTACACAATGATTAAATTTAATTTACCGTTATAGGTCAAAGGGAAGTGGGAAGAGTGTGATGACTGTATATTTGTCATGTTTCTAGTTATAGTGTACAACTCTGCCTGTATATCTGAGTGACTGCCAAGAGGTGAGGTCAGGGCGGAGGCCCTAGCCACATGGCACATACTATCTGCCCCCATAGCTATATTGACTTGGACAGTCATTGTGCTGGGTGGTAAAAATTCCAGTGGGCTGGGTAGGACACACTGGGGCCCTGTTTCCTCTCATCTGTACTTGAGAAATAGGCAGCATTGCATCAAATGGAAGGACCAAGAGATGAGACATCAGGAAAATATCAGAATGAAAGAGAAATGCAAGTCTCTAAAGGAAGTTCCAACTCACTTCGACACCCTGCAGTTAGCAAAAGAGGTGACAGAATCCCAAAAGGGCAGGGGAGAGATTATAGATAGCAGGCTCCTGAAGGAAAAACTAGGTATGTCCAGTAGCAGATCTGTGGAAACTATTAGAAACCGAGCTAATTGTGGACTTCTTAGCATGCCTCAGGAAATGGGAAGGAACTTTTCCCTTTTGGGCTTGTATTTTTTCCAATTTTCCTTGTTCAGGAAAGAATTAATTATTTAAGCAATGTAACTTCCTGCTATGATTTCTCAATTCCACAAAAGAGAATAATTATAGATTAATAATGGACCAAAATAGAAAACGCTAAATGTGTGTAACAGATAAGTGGGAAATGTTCTGTCTTGTAAAGCGTATTGTTTCGATGCCTGGCAACACAGGGACAATTCTCATCTATGTAGCTCTAAATGGATGTTAGAATTCACCCCTCTTTCCTACTGGTATGAATTTTCAGTCTCAGTAGGACTAAGGCTTTGACACATCCTAAACCTCGCCAGGAGTAGGAAATATTTCTCATAGCATGAATATTTTTTCTTCCTTGGACTGAGAGGCTTGTGGCCTTCCCCATGCATGATAACTGGGCACAGTTTTCAGATTGTACCTCACAGTAAAACTTAGACTTCATGCCTGTAATCCCAGCACTTTGGGAGGCCAAGGTGGGTGGATCATGAGGTCAGGAGATCAAGACCATCCTGGCCAACGTGGTGAAACCCTGTCTCTACTAAAAATACAAAAATTAGCTGGGCATGGTGGCACATGCCTGTAATTCCAGCTACTTGGGAGGCTGAGGCAGGAGAATCGCTTCAACCAGGGAGTCGGAGGTTGCAGTGAGCCGAGATCACACCACTGCACTCTAGCCTGGCAACAGAATGAGACTCCATCTCAAAAAACAAACAAACAAACAAACAAAAAAAACCTTAGACTTCATGTTTTATCTATTGAAAAACTTCCATGAATTGGGTACAGTACTGAGCTAAATGTTGTATACATGTTATTTATTCAGGAAATATTTTCAGGTACTATGCTGAGTGCTAAAAGCATTGTTCTCCCTTTTAATGCTAACAATGCCTATGAAAAATATGTAGGATTCTCCTGACTTAAAAAATTTAAAACATTAGGATTCAGAAAAGTAACATGCACATGCTCCTATACTTTACATGTGACAGACTGGAATCAAATGGTTTAGGATGCCCTGACTAACTGAACTCTTAATGCCCAAGAAGCCCAGATCGGGACCTACCCCTGGGAGTCACAGCCCTCTGGAGCCAGCTTCAGAGGTGCACAGGTTCATTCTCTTCCCTGTTCACCAGTGAAATGAAGCCCAGAGCCTCCATTCCAGGCACTCTGTGCTTTCCAAAGTAACAATTACTTACTTTGACAAGATAATTTAAAGGGATTGCCAAAATAACTTATAAGAGATTGCCAGTACAACCAGCCCTCCCATATCTGGGGATTCTACATTTCCAGATTCAACCAACTGAAGAGAGAAAATATTTGGAAAAAAAAAAATTAAAATAATACAAATAAAAACAATACAACATAGCATTTATATCGTATTGGGTATTGTAAGTAATGTAGAGACCATGTAAAGTATATGGAAGGATGTGCATATGTTATACGCAAATATGCTATTTTATATCAGGGAGTTGAGCACCCACAGATTTTGGTATGGGGACAGGGGTCCTGGAACCAACCTCCCGTGGATATCTGAGGGACAAATGTAATCACCATCTTTTCCCAGGTGGATTTTTAACAGTGGCCTCCTGGAGACACATGCCTATGGTTTTGTCTAATTGTTAACAATTGAGATGGGTGAAGAAAGATGGCAGATAGGCACAATGGGAGGCAGATATTTCAGTAAATGCCTCTTAAATCAGATCCTTTCTAGATTCACTTTTGGCTCTGGATCTGGAAGTTGTCATCATGGCAACCCCAGAGTCCCGTTGGTTTGCCTATTGGTTGGGTGGGCCAAAGTGTCCACATATCACAAAAGAGTTCTCAAAAAATTTCTTCCCAATAACCAGGGAGATTTATATTTAAGAGCACCTTTAGCCAAACTGAAGGAAGAGGAAGTTCACAAATATGGTAATAGCTCATGTCAATGAATTAGTGGCTTTGTGGAGGGTAATTGTTGAGACCTCCCCAGTTGACTGACCAAAACAATTCTTTGTTGGCTAGCAGAGTTAGAGAATAGAATTTTGCATAATCCAAGTATTTCGTATAGGTCTTTTCTGCTGTTACTGGAGCACTAATGAGCTATTGTATTTGTGGTGATAATATTAGCTGCATAGGTAGTTCTATAAATGTGTCTGGTTAGTAATCCACAAACCTCAGTGTTTTACATTTGTAAGTAAAGAAGTCTGTCCACAGCAAAAACATTATCAGGCAATACTTTTTAGCATAAAAAATATAAAGTAAAATCAAGTTACTTCAAAGTTCTAAAGAATTAGAAGTCAATAAAACTCATAAATATTTATTTTTTAATGATTCTGGATGTATCTTAGGATACTAATATAGGATGTACATCCTAATATAGTTATGTTTACCTGTCATTTATTTTCGTGGATATATGCCAGTACTTCTACAGTAACATAACTTTTATTGGTAAAATGTTTTTTATTCTTCAAAATGAAGATTCTTTTCATAGGGTAAATTCATCTATCATTTTCCATTCTTTGAATTCTAAAATAAGTCCTAACCTTATACAATCACCAGGAGTGTGTGTTAATCAGTTCTCACACTGCTTATAAAGACATACCTGAGACTGGGTAATTTATGAAGAAAAAGAGGTTTAATGGACCCACAATTCCACGTGGCTGGGAAGACCTCACAATTGTGGTGGAAAGTGACAGGCACATCTTACATGGCAGCAGGCAAGAGAGAATGAGAGCAAAGCAAAAGGGGAAACTCCTTATAAAGTCATCAGATCTAGTGAGACTTATTCACTACCATGAGAACAGTATGGGGGAAACCATCCCCATGATTCCACTATCTCCCACCAGGTCCCTCTCACAACACGTGGTAATTATGGGAGCTACAATTCAAGATGAGATTCAGGTGGGAACACAGCCAAACCATATCAGAGTATAAACTTTCATTTTATTCCTCAATCTTCATTCCTTAAGTTTTCAACAAATAATTTGCTTTTGAAAGGATTAGGAATTTAAGTTGACTTTATAGTTATCCAGTAACCTTTTGATTTCTCCAACCAATGATTTGTAAAGCAATCTTCAGATTCAGATTTATCTTTTCCTACTTCATCTGCAATTGCTAAAGCAAGCATGAGTCCCATCACTGAGATGACAGTCTTTCTTGAACGGAATCATGCCAAGGTCTTTTTGTATGTAAAGTAGTCATCTATTAGGCTGTCGTTGGTCTGTCAAGATGAAACTGTGTGCATTGGATCAATGTGAATGATTCTAGAACATTACACAAATATAGTATATTTCTATTCTTTGCTTGAAGCTTCCGGTTACTTAGATCTTATAGTGCTTCAAAGTATAAAAAAATGGTTAAAATACTTAAAAGTTTAAAGATGTCAGTGTCACAGTGCATAACTGGGCTTTACGTGGTCAAGTATACACACACACACACACACACACACACACACACACACACCACACTTTAAAAAATCTCTGATGTATTATGCCATACTCAGCACCAATACCCATTACAACTCTCCCAATGTTTCCTGGCCAGGCAGGTCACCAAGATGTTTGGGACTGTGTCTTTGCACCTACTCATCCTAATATTGTGTGGGGATCAATAGGAGAGATTTTTGGCCTATTTTTAAGCCATATCAGGGGAACTTCCACTTCCTAAACTCGCTTAGACTTGGAATTTAAGTCTGGACTATAGGTCCTTCCTCCTCCTGGATGTTTTTGTTTTTAACCTTGCTAACACCTACCTATTCATTGCCCATAGCCTACGTAGTCTTGGAAAATCCTCCATTTGCCCAGCTTCCCCCAGTGCCTCCTCAGATCTCAGTGTCACTCCTGTGTGCCTCCTTTAGGGGTTTTTTTTTTTGTTGTTGTTGTTGTTGTTGTTGTTGTTACCACCTTATATTGTAAAAGTCTATTACTCAGGAAGCATTCCTCCCTCCTTTATGTGCAGAATTCCTTGACAGAAAGGACAGGTCGTGTTTACCACTGTCTTGCCTCCAATGACCAGCATAGAGCCTGGCTGTATGATCAGCTCTAAAGAAATGTTTGTTGATGGGCAAATAAACTCGAGAATCTCACACCAGAGCCAGACCAGAAGTTTCCTTCATTTCATGACTGGTTTTCACAAAAACAAGCCTTAGGGAGAGTGGAAGGAAGAGCTTGCAAAATACCTTACTACTGCATTGTGAATGTGGAGTTGTAATTTTGGGGTTCTTATCCATGAAGATGGTCCTTAAAACTAAAATTCAGAATTTTAATTACCAACATAACACCATCCTTTCTTACTACTATCATTATGTTATTTTATACTATGTTTTCAATAGGACATATCTGATGGAAATACATTTCTTTTGATATTTTTATTATAACTGGTGAGCTACATTCCATCCAATAGCAAATGCCTCTCAGCAAAAATTATAGATACTTTTGGCAGTTGATACTCTTAGATATTATTTGTGGAAACCATAACTTAATAAATTTTAAAACAATCTTCTTTAAAACTTTTTTTATTAAACTTTGTATTTTGAGATAATTGTAGGTTCACATGCAGTTATAAGAAATAATACAAACAATACTTTTACCCAGTTTCCTCCAAAGGTAACATCTTGAAAACTACTGCACAATAATACAACTTTGATATTGACACTGATACAATCAAGATACAGAACATTTTCATCCAAGCATCCCCCATGCTTAGTCCTTTTACAGCTATATCTACTTCCTTTGCCCACCTTCACCTTAAAACTCTGGCAATAATTAACATTTTGTCATTTCAAACACATTATATAAATGGAACCATACAGTATATAACTTTCAGGTGTCGGTTCTTTCCAATCAGCATAATTCTTTGGAGATTGTTTACTTAGCATACTTCTCTGGAGATTTATCTAGGTGGTTGGGTATTAATAGTTCATTCTTTGTTATTCCTACATAGTATTTCATGCTATGAATGTTGAGTCATTTACCCATTGAAAGACACTTGGGTTATTTCTAGTTTGGGAAGATTATAAATAAAGCTGCTATAAATACTCACATACAGATTTTTGTGTAAACATATATTTTCATTTCTCTGGGATAAATGCCTAGGAATGAGTGTGATTTCTATATCTTATAGTAGTTGCATGTTTAGTGTTTTTAAGAAACTGACAAAATATTTTCCAAAATTAGATGTGCCGTTTTATATTCCCACCAGCAATATGACAGTGATTGTTTTTCTGTATCTTCACCAGCATTTGGTGGTGTTACTTTTTTTTATTTTAGCCATTATTATCAGTGCATAGTGATAGCTCATTTTGGTTTTACTTTGCATTTCTTTAGTGGCTAATGATGTTGAACATCTTTTCATGGGCTTATTTGCATCTGTATATCTTCTTTAGGGAACTGTTTCTCTGTTCCTGTTGCTATTTTCTAAATAGATTGTTTTTTGACTGTTGGGTTTAAGAGTTCTTTATATATTCTTGATAGCAGTTCTTTGTCAGATATGTGATTTACAAATATTTTCTCCCAGTCCGTAGCTTGTCTTTTTAATTCTTTTTACTGTTTTTTTTTCACAAGGCAAAAGCTTTTAATTTTGATAAAAATAACTTTTTATGCGTAATTGTCAACCAAATACCTAAATGTCTTTTGATAGAAAAACTTGCCCTAGATATGTAAAATCATTTTTACATATTCATAGATCCATCTCCACTAATGTCATGTAAGTTTAAGCATCACAAAATAATTTGAACAGATTCCTAAATTATAAATTAGTTAACAGTTCTTTTTTGCTCAAATCTTTAGTTGTACATTTACTTCAAATAAACATTTGTTAAAAATGTACTCTGTACTGAGGAATGAGGATACAAAACTCATAATTTGTCATTTCTTTGCTTCAGGGGCTTACATTTTACTGGATTACATCTAAATTTTTATTTGGTAGTTATATTCCAGGAAGATCATGACAGTCTTGTTTTCTAAGTCTTTTAACTGCCTTTTGATGAAAAAGAAAGATAAGGCCTTAAATTTCACTGGTGAAACCTGAAGAAGTCAAATAAAATAACTTGTATGTGCCTTCACAAGCCACAGTCAGAACACTGTCACAATCTCGACCTTTGCTCCCCAAATCCTGTTTTGCAAACCAGATGCTATTTCTTTGGACATTACAGGCTATTTTCAAAATACATCAGACCTCAATAAAACATCATAGTAGCTAAATAGCACTACAGAAAACTGTTTAATATTAAAATTACATCTTGATTTTATAATTATATAAAAATTAAATCTACCCTAGAGCAAAAATTATAATTAACTACTAAAAATCGAAGAAGTGATTTTTTTTTTTTTTTTTTTTTTTTTTTAGGCAGGGTCTCACTCTATGGCCCAGGCTGGAGCACAGTGGTGTGATCATGGCTCACTGAAGTCTTGACCTCCTGGGCTCAAGCAATCCTCATCCTCCCACCTCAACCCCTCCAGTAGGTGGGACCACAGGTGCACCCCAGTGCACCTGGTATATTAATTTATTTTCACACTGCTATAAAGAACTACCTGAGCCTGGGTAATTTAGTAAGAAAACAGGTTTAATTGATTCACAGTTCCTCCGGGCTGGGGAGGCCTCAGGAAACTTACAATCATAGCGGAAGGCAAAGGGGAAGCAAGACACCTCTTACAAGGTGGCAGGAGAGAGAAAGAGTGAGAGGGGAACTGTCCTACACTTTTAAACCATCAGATCTCGTGAGAGCTCACTGTCATGAGAACAGGAAGGGGGAAGTCCGCCCCCATGATTCAGTCATCTCCCACCAGGCACCTCCCCTGACATGTGGAGACTGCAATTGTAGATGAGATTTGGATGTGTACACAGAGTCAAACCGTATCACCTGGCTAATTTTCTTTTCTTTCTTGTTTTTTTTTTTTTTTTTTTTTGGTAGATATGGAATCTCACTATGTTTTGTTTCCCTAGATGGTCTTGAACTCCTGGGCTCAAGTGATCCGCCCACCTCGGCCTCCCAAAATGCTGGGATTACAGGTGTGAGCCAATATACCCAGCCAAGAAGTGATTTGTATAATGGTGGGATTATGAATGATTGTTTCTGTGTCTTTAATTTGATTAGTTTTTTAAAACTCATTATTTTTGATCATCATGCTATATACGATGGAGAGCAGTTTTAAATTTGTGAATGTATAAGTGAACTTGATTTGGCTGAAGATAGCAGAGAGTCATCAATCAAACTTATTGATGACTAAGTGTCCACAGGATAAAACTTCATCATAGTTGTTTCCATGGTGATGAATTATGATGTCACAAACTCATCAAGACTGTGACTCAATGAACCATCTGGACAGAGAATGAAAGGCAGTAGTTCACCAACATGTATGCCATCTTTGTATTATATGTTATTATTAATTAAAACGAAGGGCTGAGTATTTCTCTCATTGAGATTACATGAAGATATTACGTATATTCAGACTTGTCTGAACAAGGCTATGCTGGTTTTAAATTGAAGGTTTTCACAAAGCAAAAAATTGAGAAACAGAATTTGACTTAGAATTGTGTATTCATTAGAAAAGATCTTTTCTTCTCATATTCTGAAAAGCACACTGATTAATTACAGTTAAATTCAGGCAAATTTGGCAAATTTTCATCCGTATACTTATTCTTTTATTAGTAGCCTCACTTTTCAGTTTTAGATATTGGCATTAAATATGTAAAAAAGATCTTAGTGCTCTCATGCTCAGAGATTAAGAAAATAGTTATAGATTTGAAATTAGGCACTTTCCCTGATAGTTTTTGTTGGTACATGCTTTAGGTTATGTTTCTATGAACAACCAGATGCAAATGTCCTGGCAGTCATCCTGCCTGCTTGCTGTTTGTACCATCTCCGTGGTAGCAACAATCCAAGCTGCTGGAAGCACAGACTGAGCTCTATGAGTCAATTATTTTATATACCTGGGAACGTGCAAGCCTTCCTGTTACTCTTTGATATCAATATGTAGACAGTTTGCAGCCTAGGCAACATGGTGAGACCCTATCTCCAAAATTTCCAAAAATTAGCCACCAGGTGTGGTGGTGCATGCCTGTAGTCCTAGCTACTCTGAAGGCTGAGGCAGAAGGATCCCTCAACCCCAGGAGTTTGAGGCTGCAGTGAGCTAGGATCGCACCACTGCACTCCAGTCTGGGAGATGTAGTGAGACACTGTCTTTAAAATAATAATAATAATTTTAAAACTTCAAAAATATCTGGACAATTTCTCTGCTTTGAAGCCTCTTCAAAGATCTCAAAGAGAAGCTTTACTTTGGAGTCCCAACAGAGGCCATTCAAAAACTCAGCCTGGTTTTTCAACAATAAATTAGAAATGTAATGCTAACAGTGGGTGCCAAGCATCAGGGAAAGCACATGACTGACCTTGAGTTCTAGACTAGATTTTACCAGTTTCTGACCTTCAACTCTGGTACTCGATTTTCTCATAAAAGTGAGGAAATATCTTAACCGTATCACAGAATTGATGTGAGAATTCAAAACAAAGCATTTTTAAAGCTCCTAGGTTAGTGATTGGTATAAGGTCAGTGCTTCACAAATGATAGTTATTTTTTTTTCCATTCAAAATACAGATCAAAAAGACCTTATCTCACTAACATGTCATGCAGATAAGGATTAATCTGGTTTTCTATTCCTGAAACATACAGAAGGTGACTTCTTTCTCCATCATTTCCATCTGACTACCATCTGGGAGAACACACAGCTGCTACACATCTGGCGCAACACAGGCAGATGTAGCTGTCCAGAGGGAGGAGAGTGTTTGCTTTTCTCCACCTAAACACTGACCCTCTTCTGCATAGATTCAAAGACTGTCTTCCTTCTGCAGGTTTACCTGAGTCTGGACTCAAAGAATTACCTTCATTATGAGCTAAAGGAAGTCAGGCCCATTCTTCTCCTGCCTGGCCCCTCTGGCTCTTTGGCACTTCCCACATCCTCCTCATTTGGAAAGGCTTCATCATTTTCTGGTTCACAAAGCAGCTCTGTTGTTGCTTATTTCCACTACAGGGAAAAGGTGAAATGCTTCCCTCGGGGCGCGGAACAATGGAAGTCCCTGGAAGGAAAGTCTTGAAGGAGAAACCCAAGTGGCTTCTGAGATATTCCAAAGTCCAGTTGTTTTCCCTTTTTAAAAATTTTCAGAAAAATTTTAAGATGCTCTTTGATGCCATTTCATAAAGCCTGTGATTGGGTCAAAAGTCTTAGTTCACCATGTACCACAAATAGTGTACTCTATATAACGTACGCTTGACTAAGAAAAAATAAAGATTTAGAAATAGATGTATTGAGGACATGCCATTAAAAGCAGGCTCTATTGAATCAACTGTTTTTCAGAATACTGTCAAGCTAACCTTGAACTAGTCTAATTAAGGTAGACGGTGGATTCCAAACTTAGGAAAAAGTGAGTCTAGTTAAATAACTACCCAAGGAAGAAGTGTTGGATACAAGAACTATGAGTATCTCAGAAAGTATGTCTTTTTTTTTTTTTTTTTTTGAGTCAGGGTCTTGCTCTATGACCCAGGCTGGAGTGCAGTGACATAATTATAACTCACCGCATTGCAACCTTGACCCCCTGGGTTCGAGCCATTCTTCTATCCAAGCCTCCCAAGTAGATAGGAGTACAAGTAAGTGCCACCATGCCCAGCTAATTTTTTCTTAATTTCATTTTTGTAGAGATAGGATTTCCCAGGCTGGTATCAAACACTCTAACTTCCTGGCCTCAAGCAGTGCTCCCCGCTTGGCTTCCCAAAGTGCTGGCATTATAGGTATGAGGCACCACACCCAGCCTGGGTGTCTATCTTTATGCTAAATGTCCAAGCCTTTCCATTTATCTTTTGCCTCTTCATAACACTTGGCTGAGCGTTTATCAGGTCATTCACATCTTTCATTCCAGGCAAGTGGTAAACTTAGTAATATACTTCCTCTGGTGACAACGGGCAAAGGACTAGAAGCATAAGTAAAGAAATAGTAGAGTGGAATAAGTGGATTTTGACATGCAAAAAGATGCAACAAGGTGACCCTCGTTAAGAAATAGACTCAGAGAGCTTGAACATGGAAGGATGCTAGGACAAGTGGCAGCTAAGGCAGAAAGACAGCCATGGTTCCAGATGTCTGGGGAAACAATGGAAGGGCAGATATTACGAAGTTTTCCATTTTGTACCAGAAGTGTCTGTACGAACACAAACTTCTAGTAAGTGTTCTTATTGTTCTGTGGGCTGATGTACATTTTTCTCCCACAATAGGCATTAGCAATCTATATATTATTTACCAAGCCTTCCTAGATAGAAGCATTTATGATTTTTTTTGTATAAATATCTTGCATTTACTAGAAAATCATGCTTTTACAGAATGCATTTCTATTACAAAGTTTCTTAAAGTGAGAAAAAAAATGTATGAATTAGAAAAATCCTAGTGATTTTTTGACAGTATAGTCTGTATTGTGTGTTCTTGTCTTGGATCAATATCAATGGCACAATGCTTTGATAGTGTCTGAAGATTAAGATATGCAATACAATTTCCTCCCTTCCCTCCCTCCCTCCCTCCCTCCCTCCCTTCCTTCCTTCCTTCTTTCCTTCCTTCCTTCCCTTCTTCTTCTTTTCTTTCTTTCCTTCTTTCTTTCTTCCTCCCTCCCTCCTTCCTTCCTTCCTACTTTCCTTCCTTCCCTTCTTCTTTCCTTCCCTTCCTTCCTTCCTTCCTTCCTTCCTTCCTTCCTTCCTTCCTTCCTTCCTTCCTTCCTTCCCTCCCTCCCTCCCTCTTTCCTTCCTTCCTTCCTTCTTTCCTTTCTTTCTTTCTCTTTCTTTCTTTCTTTCTTTCTTTCTTTCTTTCTTTCTTTCTTTCTTTCTTTCTTTCTTTCTTTCTTTTTCTTTCTTTCTTTCTTTCTTTTCTTTCTCCTTGAGATAGAGTCTCACTTTGTCACCCAGGCAGAAGGGCAGTGGCACTATCATATTTCACTGCCACCTCAAATTCCTGGGCTCAAGGGATCCTCCCGCCTCAGCCTCTCAAGTAGTGGGGACTATAGGTGTGCTCCTCCATATGCAGTTAATTGTAGTTTTTTTGTTTTCGGTTTTTTTTTGTAGAGACTTTGTTGCCTAGGCTGGTCTCAAACTCCTGGGCTCAAGCAATCCTCCTGGTGCAACCTCCCAAAGTGCTGGGATTATAGGAGTGAGCCACTGTGCCCAGCCCAATACCATTTTCTTATGTTTCCCATATATGCATCATTTTGCTTGCATGCAATTCTTAAGAGATGTAACATGTTTTAATCACCTATTTTTATACTTTGTAGAAGAGCCAAGGTAACATGAACTAAATCATTAAAGCAGTTGACTGGTTAGTGGATTGTGATAGGATTCAGGCATTTCCCAAAGGGGGAACCTGTATTTTGGTAATCCCAGGCATTTTAATTGTATTTTTTCTGTCCATTCCCCAATGCCACAATGAGGAACAGCATTCTTTCCTGGAAAGTCCCACAATTTTGTCAAAAGTGGAAGAGTTGCCTTTGACGAATACAAACCCAGCAATAAAGAAGAGCAGGTCTAACAAATGAGGCCACCTTGGAAAATGTCATTTTGCCCCTTTGAGCCTTGCCCGTCTTACCTTTGGAGGAGGAGATGGGACTGAATCACCCCAAAGAGCCCCAATAGCTTTAAATGTCTGTGACTGATTTTTCTCTGGAGCAAGATCAAACAAAACAGTATTTCCTAGCTGCTGCCCTTACATGTAGTGGTGATTCACAGAGAATTTGGGGAGGAAAGTAGCCATTATGGGATGCTTTGCAAAAGGCAATACCAAGATTGATCATCACCTGAGAGTGACACACTATAGTTGTTCATCTGTATCCATGACAGATTGGTCCCAGGACCCCTTGCAGATACCAAAATCCACAGATGCTCATGTCCTTCATGTAAAATGGCATAGTATTTGTATACAGCCTATGTATATCCCCCTGAATAAATCATCTCTAGATTACTTATAATACCTAGAGTTACATAAATGTATTAGAAAGTATTGTTATACTGTATTTTCAAATTTACGTTAGTTTGTTTTTTGTTTTTTTTTCCCAAATATCTCTTTATCCATGGTTGGTTGAATCCACAGACGCAGAACCCATGGATATGGAGAGCTGACTGTAATAGTCAAAGACAAGAGTGGCTGGTGGTAAGCACACCATCTGTCTACAAGTGAATTTCCCCTAAGAATCCTGCTGGTACATTTCTTCGTTTCTTGAGATTATTGAACCACGTGATTTGCCTCACTGATTATTTCACCTTCTGGGTGACATGGGCTCTGAATGTGCAGTTCAAGGCCTAAATATTAGCCCTGATTCAAAATGAACATTAACCAAAAAACAAACAATGATACTGGCCAACTAACTTCTCTCACTTCTGTCCTCCCTTTTCTTTAATTCATTCCTTACCTGTTTAGAAGAGCTGAGGTTCATTTTTATCTTCTTCTTATGACAGCCAGAATTGTCATCTATTAAGATTAAGTAAGGAAGGCATAATTGATATTCACGAACCACCCCAGGATTTATCAGAAGTGCGGGTGTTTCATACGGATTACTAATTGCCTAAAATTTGGCTCTAAGCACCTGAAGATCACTAGACAGGAGAGAAGAGTTAACTTTGTTGTACATGAGAAGAGACTGTGGGCTGTGGAGTGGGGATGTTCGCCGAGAAGTCTGCTTTGGTCTTTGGTACTAGCAGTTTTCCTTCCATATGGTTAACAAGGCAAACATTTTTATTCTTATATCCCCAGAATAAGGGCTTGAAAGGAAACAAAATCTCAAATAAATGGACTAATTTGTTGAATTCTGGACTACACCTCAGTTTATTTAAAGCAGCTTTAACAACTATCTCTGGAGCTCATAACACATATAGAGCACTATTTGTGTCACACAAAACCTTGAAATCAAAATTGCCACAGACCAAATCCAATCTGAAATGGCATTTCATTCAACGGCAGCTTTGTGTCACAAGAACCTGCTTCTGTTTTTCTAACATGGGTATGATGCCTATTCAAAAGCAGCCGAGTGATTTACTTATTTTTTCATTATGCTTGTGGATTTGCATAGATTCCGAAGGCGCATCTTCTGGGAGGTCTAAGAGTTTATAGAAAGACTAATTTCCTGACTGGGCATGATGGCTCATGCTTGTAATCCCATCACTTTGGGAGGCCAAGGCAGGAAGATCACTTGAGACCAGGAGTTCGAGACCAGCCTGGCCAACATGGTGAAATCCTGTCTCTACTAAAACTACAAAAATTAGCTGTGTGTGGTGGCGCACGCCTGTAATCCCAGCTACTTGGGAGACTAAGGCACAAGAATTGCTTGAACCAGAGAGGTGGAGATTGCAGTGAGCCAAGATTGAGCCTCTGTACTCCAACCTGTACTCCTCTGTCTTAAAAAAAAAAAAAAAAAAAAAGAAGAAGAAGATTGATTTCCTGGAGACAGAAGGAGTGTTTATATTGGCAGCAGCAATGCAGATCAAAACTTTGGGGTCACCCTCTTGAATATCTTATTCGTATTCCTTCTTGGGTTACTAGAGTCAAGGAGAAAAATGAGTAAAAGGCTTAAGAGGATTCTCATTTCCATGCGAAGCTCCTCCACACTCCTGGGAAAAGGTTAAGATCAGGAAGGAAGGTGAGACAATATAAACCTCAGCACTATTCAGTAAGATAGCCATGGGGAAAAATATGGTATGTTTTTCTTAATTCATATCCAAGGACATGTAGCGCTCAGAAAACTAAAATACTTTTATTTTATTTTATTTTTTTTATTTTTTGAGACAGAGTCTCACACTGTCATGTGGGCTGGAGTGCACTGGCTCAATCTCAGCTCACTGCAACCTCCACCTCCCAGGTTCAAGTGATTCTCCTTGCCTCAGTCTCCCACGTAGCTGGGATTACAGGCGCCCACCACTACACCCGGCTAATTTTTTTTGTATTTTTAGTAGAGATGGGGTTTCACTATGTTGGCCAGGCTCGTCTGACCTCCTGACCTTGTGATCCACCTGCATTGGCCTCCCAAAGTGCTGGGATTACAGGCATAAGCCACCGTGCCCGGCCCTGAAATACTTTTAATAAGGTTGTCTCATCCTTCTCTCGGTTTTTCAATGGAAAAGATACAGCAAGTCCCTCTGAAACGCTTCTGCAAAATAACAATGAAGCTAATCACCATAGGAAACATTTATATCATATGTAGTTACATAAAGAGGAAATTGATAATCTTGGGACATCAGCGTACTAGAAGAGCAAGAGACATGTTTGATTCTATTATATTCTCTTAGTCAGCAATTTTTAATTTTTGCTTAAAGGAAACTGAAAAAAAAACATGGGTGCAGTGGCTCCCAACTCTAATCCCAGCATTTTGGGAAGTTGAGGAGGGAGCATTGCTTCAGTCCAAGAGTTTGAGGCCAGCATGGGCAACATAGTGAGATGCCATCTCTACAAAAAATATTTTTTAAAATTAGCCCAGCATGGTGGTGCCTGCCTGTAGTTCCAGCTATTTGGTGGACTGAGGTGGGAAGATTGCTTGAACCAGAGAGGTCAAGGCTGCACCCCAGCCTGGGTGACAAAGCCAGACCCTGTGTCAAAAAAAAATAATAATGTGTAAGGCAGCAGTTGTTCTATAATGCATTGTATGGTAAAAGGAAGGATTACTTTCTTACTATAACACCTTGTGATAACTTTTTCCAAAGTGTCAATCTTAGGGGTTGAAATTTTTATAGGTAATCATTAACTTTAGTAGAACATTATTTTAAAGTTTAGATAATTCATCAGAGCATATTACTCTGACTTTCCTAAGCTAGTTTAGTTACATATGTTCACTTCAGTTTGAGTCTCTACTAAATTTTAACATGAACAAAATATTATATGCAACACCATAGAAGCAATTGTTAAATCATTGTTACTTTTAATATCACCTAAATCTAAGCTAAGGAAATGCATTTATTTTTATCACCAACTGACGTAGGTGTACCCACATGGACAGAAAACAATGTAAACCACCAAAAAGACTTGAAAATTCCCTACTCAAGACTTCTTTTGCCAATGACTAATGTTTAATGCTATTTGCTAGAGATTCTGGTGCCAGGAGGATTTCTAACCAGGTTATTTTATCAATAGGAATAAAATATCGAGGGCTTAAATTAGTGTAATCTCTCAAGATCTTGAATTTGACATTTTCATAATTTTTACTTAATCATAGCTCCTGGGGATTGGAATTGCTCTTTTAGCTGGCCTGAATCTGGGAGGAGGATCCAAAGTCTCTGAGTTGTTTTATTTTATTTCTTTTTACCCCCTAAAGCACTGGAAATGGTTGGCCCTGATGTGCTTCTAAGGTAACCGCAAGATGAGGCAAAACAGGATTGAGATGAAAACCAAGCTCACCCACATCCTACGTCAATTAGCTTTTTTTTTTTTCTGTGTAAACAATGGGAGGGAGGTGGGTTGTAGCTTTTATGGTAGAGGTTCCTCTGCACCTCCTGACTCCCCCAGGGCTCCCCTCTGCCACTGCCTTCAGCCCAAATATAAGCTGACAACAAAATGTTTCTTCAAAGTGCTCATTGTTTACTCTACTCTGGTTTCTTCTTAAAGGTCATCATCATGTTGAATTATCTTGAGAAAATCCTCTGAAGTGTGTGTGTGTATGTGTGTATGTGTGTGTGTGTGTGTGTGTGTGTGTGTGTGTTTAGGAAGGATGTGAGGAGGATTGAGAGGTGAGTCTCTGAATAACAAGTTGAAAAAAGAGTATGGAGGAAAGCGGTGTTTAAAATTGTCCAAAGCCATCAGCCCGGCATGATGGTTCACACCTCTAATCTCAACACTTGGAGAGGCTGAGGTGGGAAAACTGCTTGAGCTCAGGAGTTTGAGACCAGCCTGGGCAACATCGTGAAACCCCGTCTCTACAAAAAAGTACAAAACTTAGCTGGGCATGCTGGTGCCTGCCTGTAGTCCCAGGTACTCAGAAGGCTGAGATGGGAGAATCGCTTGAGCCTAGGGGGTTAAGGCTGCAATGAGATGTGAGTGTGCCACAATACTCTAACCTGGGCAACAGAGCAAGACCCTGTCTCAAATAATAATAATAATATATATTTAAAAACAGTGAAATCAGTTGTTGATAGAACTGAAGTGTGTCAGGTTTAGTGGGGACTGTGGTTGTCTCTCCAGCCAAAAAAAAAAAAAAAAAAAAAAGCAAAAAAATAACAACAACAACAAAAACAACTCCAAAATTGCTGTTGCTCCATTTATTTCAGGTGTAAGTCTTCTTTGAGATTTAAAAAACAATATAACCATTTACAATGTACTTTGTTGGACCTGAGCATAGGAAAATTCATTCATTCATTTATTCATTGAGCACCCGTTATATGCCAGGCAATGCAGTGGGCACTATCAAAGATGAATAAGCTATGTTCTAAAATTCATAGTCTAACAGAAGAAACATGAAAGCAAAGAGTGGAAATATACTGTGACAATACATATTTGGATATACTGGTATTAAAAAGTAAGGATTTTTTAGCTAAATCTTTTTTGTTTATTTTTTAAAAAATCATCTATCAACTTCATGCATATCTATTAACACACCTTGCATATATTCAGCTAAATCTTAAAGTATGAGAAGAAACGTACCATTCACAAAAGGGAAGAGGGAACCAGTGCATCAGATACAACCTATGCAATCGTGCAGATTTATGGCAGAGCACAGGATATTTGGGGATTGGCAGGCTTTTCAAAATGGCTGGCACATAAAGTTCCGGGATGGGAATGGGCTGGCAAGAGAAGAGATCATTGGAGCCAAATTAACTGAACTGTGATTGAATTTTAGATATGATAGTATCTATAGGAAACCTGGCAACCCAGTGGGCAGGTGACTATGATAGAGCAAAGATAGAATCTTCAGGCCTTCAGGGGACTAAGCAGGAATAGAATAATTTTATTGAGCACTTTAAGTGGACATTATGCTAGATTATTTTACATATTTCATCTCCTTTAATTTATACCACAACCCTGTGAGTGCAGGTTGATAAAGAATTAAATAAAATGCAGGTAGGGTAGCAGCACCTGTAGTGCTAGCTGTTTGGGAGGCTGAGGCGAGACCATTGCTTGAGGCCAGGAGTTCAAGGCTGCGGTTCACAATGGTTGTGTCTGTGAATAGCCACTGCACTCCAGTCCGGGCGACACAGTGAGATCTCATTTCTTAAAAAAAAAAAAAAAAAAAAAAAAAAAGAGACAGGGTCTCACTCTGTCACCCAGGCTGGAGTGCAGTGATGCAATTACAGCTCACTGCAGCCTTAACCCCTAGGCTGAAACAATCCTCCCACCTCAGCCTCCCGAATAGCTTGGACTACAGGTGCATGCCACCACATCTGGTTATTTTTTGTATTTTTTGTAGAGATGGAGTTTCACCATGTTGCGCAGGCTGGTCTCGAACTCCTAGGCTCAATTGATCCTCCTGCTTCCACCTTCCAAAGTGCTGAGATTATAGATGTGAACCACTGCACCTGGGCTAGAAATTATTTGATAATAAATAAATGAAGGCAGAATCCAAGAAAGAGCCTAGAAGAGTCTCTTAAACCTTCGTTTTAAGCTATGAGCCAGGAAAGAGATGGTGGCAAGGGTGGGATGGTTGCAGTGCTTTTTTGTTCACTAATCTCAGGCCTGTGTGTTCTGAGCTAAAGAAAAGTCAGTTGGCAAGAGAAGGAGAGAGGAAGCTTCCCAGAACCATTTGAAGAAAAATTTGTAAAGTCTTCTCCCAGGGAGTTGTCCTCAACTACCTTTTAACAAAAATGGAGAAAAAGAAAAAAAAGCAGAAAGGAATATATAGATATACACATCTTTGACCTTTTAAACTATGATATCTCCTAGTATTATTTCATATATGGATAATAATTATAATTTTTCTCAAACTTGGCAGAAGTGGAACATTGTGGGAAATAATATGGGAGTGCACATTTGAATTTCCGTTGGTCTTTGCAGCAAAAATCTCTTTTCTAACTTTCTCTTTCAATCTCACTGTCAGAGCCATCTGATTGTTTGATAACATGATTCTTTTTGCCCAACCCTTGTTATCTTCCCTCCTGCCCTAGTAACCATGACCTATGCTCCACTCATTTCTACCTAGGAACCTGGATGCACTGCTTTGCACTATTGCCTCCTGGTAAAACAGAGCAATGAGAAAGGAAACGGGAGCCCAAATTCAGAGCCTTCCTTCCCAGCACAAGAATGAGGAGATGCCCTTTTTTTCCCAGGAAGGGGGATTCTTCCCTCTCTCTTCAATAATTGTCTTTATCATTCTCATGTTGTAACCAGCCTTTATTGTCCCCTCCACAACCACCAAATTTCATGTGCTTCTGGCAGTCAAATCAGGAAATTCAAGGACACAACTGCTCTGGCTTCATAAAGACAAGGATCAAATTGTTTGAGTTGCTGATAGCAAGTCTTTGCTTCTTGATCCTCCATGCCTCCTCAAGCTTTTTTGGCTGAACTTTTAGCTTTGGAACAGGGTCTCTGGAAAATACTTCTTAATATCCTTAAATTATAATTCTGATGTTTGCCTTGTTTCATTTTGTTTATTTGGGGAGGATAAAGTTTAGGTGTTCACCCATCACACTCATTTCCTTCTATTTTTTAGACAAGGTCTTGCTCTGTCACCCAGGCTGGAGTGCAGTGGTATGATGTTGGCTCACTGCAACCTCCACCTCCCAGGTTCAAGCGATTCTCCCACCTCAGCCTCCCAAGTAGCAGGGATCACAGGCCTGTGCTACCATGCCCCACTACTTTTTTGTCTTTTTTGGTAGAGGCGGAGTTTCATCATGTTGGCCAGGCTGGTCTTAAACTCCTGACCTCAAGTGATCTGCCTGCCTCGGCCTCCTGAAGCGCTGGGAGTGCAGGTGTGAGTCACCGCACCCAGCCCTAATTTCCTTCTAATCAAATCATTCTCAAAAATAAACATTTAATTGACCATCTACTACAATGATAACAAGACAATGTTTGCCTTAAATAAGCTCTAAATCTAGTTGGAGGGATAACACATACAGAATGGACTGGTAATAAAAAGTGGGCTTTGCTTGGTGGTACAATTGTGACATGAACTAAAGAGGGAGTGTTTTGGACTGACTTTGAGTTGGGGAGGCTTTATGGAGGAGGTGACATTTGAGTTGGGCCCTAAGTTGTATTTTATGAAATAAAAAACGAGGAAGGGCATTCCAAGATGAGAAGACAGTATAAATAAAGGTACAGAGGCATGGAAGGTAATTTATTGGCCAAAGGATAGCAAAAAGTACAGAACCACTAAAGTCTAGAGCACATAGGCTAGAGGCTAGAATAAGTGAGAAATAGCTAATCCTAGAAAGAAAATTGGGGCTTAATTGTAAAAACTTTTGCATGCTATACTAAGAAGATTTCAGTTCACTCTCTTGGCAACTAGGAGCCATTACATGTTTCAAAAGATAGATCTGGTGGAAAAACAGAAGTACAGAGGGTAATATTCTAATGTGTAAACTTCTACTGTGAGTCCAAGAGTGTATGGTATCTATCTCTGTACCGTGTTCAATATTTTGATTAGACTGTTCGAACCATGTAAGAGTAAGAAATAATAAAGTGTTTTCTCTGATACAATATTTGAATACCTGAGGTAAAAGGTATTCAATAATTGAATACCTGAGGTAAAAGGTATTTGAATATTTGAATACCTTTTACCTATCAGTTCTTTCTAATTTCCCTTTAATAAGACAAAGAGATATCTACAAAGAGAATGATATTACAAAGAGTCATCATTCCCATAGCAATCTTTTCTTGAGACAAAGAGGCTAGTAGTCCAGATTCTGCGTAGAATATAAGCTATTTTTTCATTTTAGAATGCCACCCTCCATTGATGTCTATCCTCGTTAAGTAGAAAATTCCAAGAAGTACTAGCAAAATTATGTTAATTTGTGTATGTACTGACTTCCAGACATTTGGAACCAGATTCTGAACCTGTAACTCATTTCAATCTTGCCATGACTTTGGTTTCCCAAGTCCTAGGTCTTCCTCTGAAAATTTAAAATGCTTCTGGAAATATATTTTCCATGACACTTTTGCCTTAGGAAAAAAATCTGTGGTCAACATTGGAAGAAAAAAAAAACTGAGACAACATATATCTTGCTCCTTAACATATTCTGTATGAAATTAATGTCTTATTGACAATCTACGTATCAGAGCCTCATACACAGGAGCTATTGAAATGATGTGTCAGTTCGGAAAATCATGTTCATTATTTCTGATTCTCAACATAAACAAGCAGTAAATCACCGTATAAGGGGTGTATGCATTAGGGCCTCCCACATAAACTTCACCTCTGCACGTGTAAACATTTTCTTATTATCGCAAATAATCAACAGGAGAAGAGCAAATGCAAGTTTAGCTTTTCTCCAGAATGTTTATCATGGTTACTTTAAACTGTTTATAGGAAAGAGTGAACTATAAATGTCTTTCAGGAGGTGGGTAGGACCATATGGCTCAGAGGCTTTTCTGCAATAAAATGTTTGGTTAAATTTTAGGCAACAGACGGTCCTTCCACAGCAATTATTTGTGATTTCGAGCATCGTTGTTGATACTCAACTCCTGAAACAAATAACACCAACCTAAAACATTTATAATAACTGAAGAAACCAGGTTGCTTTTAGCCCTGCTAGGATCCAGCTGCCCCCTTGCAACCCATCCCCAGTCAGCTGCAGCTCAGGCAAGCCCAGCCTTTCCATTCCTGCACATCAGACTGTGGTGCAGAGAAACTCACTCTGCTCTTCAAAACAAACATTGGATGTAATCCACCTCAATCTTTTCCATGTGAGGCTTTACAAATTTTAGTTTTCTCTAAGAAGATAGCCTGTATATTCAATTGCCTAGGTAAGAGTTTAATTTCTGATGCACAAAGCATATCCTGCCTTGAAAAATATCTCAGGAAAAATAAAGGCCAAAACAGTTTCATGTGGGCCTATATCAGGATTGCTGCCGAGTAAGTTGTGAAATGTTTCTGGATTTCTGAGCCATTTGGATTTCAGAATTGTGGAGGAATTACGGATCTGTGTTTTATTGTGTATTGCCAATTATTTTCCTTTCTTTCTCTTTTATGTGACGGGTAGTATTTTGATTATTTAAATCATCTTTGCAGATACATTATTAGCAGCTATGAACTTCATTTCAAGATATTTAAGATGCCTTAGAAACTTTTCTAAAAAGGATATAATAGGATTGAGAACCACTCATGTATGGCCTTTACTGTTTTGAGGTTTTTCTTTTTTGACATATATTATTTGATGAAACCCTGTGAGATAGGTCTTTACTTCGGAAAGAAGAAAACCAAATTCAAGGGCAATTAAAAACTTGTCAAATGTCTCCATTTTAGTGAGAAAAAGAATTGGCATTGGCCTAGATCTTACTCTGTGCCCAGTCCTCTTCCCATACCCTTTTTTTCCTTTTTTTGGAGGCTGCTCTCAAACTTTTGGGCTCAAGTGATCGTCCTACCTTGACCTCCCAAAGTGCTGAGATTATAGGCCTGAGCCACTATGCCTGGCCAGCTAAGGTTAATTTATTATTGAAGAAATATTTTTGTTATAAATTTAGTGTAGCCAAGTGTGCAGTGTTTAGACTATCTACAGTAATGCACATTCATGGCCTAGGCCTTCACATTCACTTACCACTCACTCACTGACTCACCAGAGCAACATCTAGTCCTGTAAGCTCCATTCATGGGAAGTGCCTCACACATGTATACCATTTTTTTTTTTCGTCTTTTATTCTGTATTTTGTAATGTACATGTTCTATGTTTAGATAAGTTTAGATGTATAAACACTTATCTTTGTATTACAATTGTCTAGTGTTCAGTACAGTGACTTGATGTACAGGTTTGTAGCCTAGGAATGATAGGTTATATCATATAGCCGAGGTGTGTAGTAGACTGTACCATCTAGATTTGTATAAGTACATTCAGTGATGGAATTGCCTACTGACACATTTCTCAGAAGATATCCCCATCGTTAAGCCATCATTACTGTATTAGAAGGTAGAAAAACAAATTTGGCTCCTGAATTAGCCTACTATATAGCATCATTGGCCAGAGGAAAATCACGTTGCTTTATGAATCCCAGTTTTCTGTAGGAATGAAATGAGGTACCATACATGATCCTACCAGCATAACACCTGCCAAATAGTGCACATTCAATACTAAACCTTCCTTTTTATACCTATAAATAAAGGATTTGTACTATATCAAGAGCTTCTCTATGTCTGAAGTTACAATAGAGTAATTCCAAATTGTCTTTCATGGAATCAAATCCCAGATGATCCCTTGATTTTCTGAGTTCTGTGAATTTCATCACAGCCCAATTTGACCCATTACTGCTAATTCAGTGTTTTTATTAGTAAATTATATTTCCAAGTTGAATCAAAACAACAGTATAGCAGGCATGGCTTAAAACACAAGATAAATAAGTTGTTGCACTCACCAGTCAAAATATTTTTTAAAAAATCAAGAAGCAATCACTGAATAGTTTTCCTTGATTTAGATACCAATTAGGTTAATGATCAAATGAGACTGATAATCAGAGCTGAGGAACTCAATCAACAGGATTGCAACATGTTTTTTTTAAAACCTCTTGAAAGATCACATCACTACAGAATAGGGAAACCTATTTATTTATTTAGTTTGAGACAGTCTCTCTCTGTCACCCAGGCTGGAGTGCAGTGGAATGATCTCAGCTCACTGCAACCTCCACCCAAGGTTCAAGCAATTCTCGTGCCTCAGCCTCTGAGTAGCTGGGACTACAGGCACACACCACCACACCTGGCTAATTTTTTGGATTTTTAGTAGAGATGGGTTTTCACCATGGTGGCCACGATGGTCTGAAACTCCTGACTTCAAGTGATCTGCCCGCTTGATCTCCTGAGGGAAATCTATTTATGACTAATGCTGTTCTTTTTACTGATTGTTTCATTGGCTGTCAGCCCTTAGAGGAAAACTGTTCAAACAATCTTTTATTCGTAGACCCAAGGTATTTAATTTTAGAATTATTTCCCATGTATGCACAACTGAATTTTCATCTTCATAACAAGAAAACAAATTCTTTAACTGAAAAACAGTACATTTTATACCCTTCCTTTTCACAAAAATCTCACAATATTTTCTGACCTATGGTCTTAATAATTAGCCCTCCTGTTTGCTTGTGTTCTCTATCTTTCACAAGTGATGTGATCTTATTTTTAAAAAGGACCTGAGACAAGTAGACAGCTGACCCTTGAACAATACGGATTTGAAAAGTTTTGGTCCACCTATACACAGATATTCTCCCACCTCTGCCCCTCATGAGACACCAAGACCAACCCCTCCTCCGTACCCTACTCAATCTGAAGATGACCAGGATAAAGACCGTTATGGGGATTCGCTTCCACTTAATTATTAGTAAATATCTTTTCTCTTCCTTATGATTTTCTCTATAAGTTTCCTTTATCTAGCTTACTTTACTGTAAGAATACTGTATAGACTACATATAACATACAAACTATGCATTATCAATTATTTATGCTGCTGGTAAGGCTTCTAGTCAACAATAGGTTATTAATAGCTAAGTTTTGAGGGAGTCAAAAGGTATATGAAGATTTTCATGGGTGGTTGGACTCCCCCCCACACAATGCCCATACTGTTCAAGGGTCAACTGTGCATCCTAATTGGTACTTGACACTGAAAGAAATTAGATCTCCTGGCCGGGCGCAGTGGCTCACGCCTATAATCCCAATACTTTGGGAGGCCGAGGAAGGTGTATCACCTGAGGTCAGGAGTTTGAGACCAGCCTGGCCAACATGGAGAAACCCCATCTCTACTAAAAATACAAAAATTAGACGGGCGTGGTGGTGGGTGCCTGTAATCCCAGCTATTCGAGAGGCTGAAGAAGGAGAATCACTTGAACCTGGGAGGCAGAGGTTGCAGTGAGATGAGATTGCATCATTGCACTCCAGCCTAAGTGACGGAATGAGACTGACTCAAAAAAGGAAAAGAAATTATATCTCCTCTTAGAAGTTTGTCCCTCTCTTCAACTGAAACCTATCACAGTTCAACCTACATGGTAGTTTCATTCATTTGTTCATTCTGGTGCCACTTACAGAACATCTACTTTGTCAGATACTGTTCCACATACAGTAAGCAAAACACATGATCCCAGTTCACGTGAAGGGTGGTGTCCAGTCATGTATGGCCTGATTCTTTTCTGTAAAGTGCTTTCACATTTGTAGTTGGTTCCTTTCCTAGAGCACTCCTGTTTTTGCCTTCTTGTAGAAAGCAAATTATTTCTACCCCGTCACTGATTTTTTTCTCCAATTCAAACAATAGAAACTAGAATAGAGAACTCCCTTGTAATATAAAAGGAAATAGAAATCCCTATTTAGTCAATGTTTTTAAAGTTTAATATGATTCTTCTTAGTAATGACCAGCAAAAAGAAAATGTTTCTACTTTAATCTTTTCTTTTGAACTGAAATGTCCCTCTATGTCATTTACATGACAATTGGCCCGAATCTCTCTGTTACCAAGACTTGGTATTCAAAGTAAGAGGCTTCATTTAATTTCAAGAAGACTTTTTTGGGGGAAGTTTTTGTTTGTTTTGTTGTGTTTTATCATAACAAAACAAGGCATAGTGACCAGGAAGATGCACTTTCTAGTTAGTGCATACATATAGATGCTGATAGTTACCAAATGTGATAGAAGCAAGTTATTCACATGCCTCTTCTCCATAGAAGGTTTTGGTCTTCAGCATGTAAAGCACCTCTTTTTTCTCTTTTTCCTTTTTTTTTTTTTTTTTTTTTTTTTTGAGATGGAGTCTCACTCTGTCACTGGGCTGGAATGCAGTGGTGGGATCTCTGCTCCCTGCAAACTCCGCCTCCCGAGTTCAAGCGATTCTCCTGTCTCAGCCTCCCGAGTAGCTGGGATGACAGGCACGCGCCACCACACCCAACTAATTTTCGTATTTTTGGTAGAAACGAGGTTTCACCATGTTGGCCAGGATGATGTCAATCTCTTGACCTCATGATCCACCCACCTCGGCCTCCCAAAGTGCTGGGATTACAGGCGTGAGTCACTGCGCCCGGCCGCACGAAGAGCACTTTAAAAGTACATTGGATCCGTATAATCACTTAACTATGCACTTGTATATCCATATCAAAACTTCATGTTGTACAGTTTAAATATAGACATTAAGAATAAAATAAATGAAAGTATTTTAATACACTGATCCATGTTCTGGCTATTTTTCTATAGCTTTATGTAGCTTTAGCTTTTCATTCTCAAAGCATGGATCAAAGAGCTGTAAGAAGAAATTAACCAGAGACTTTATCCTGATTGTTTCACATTTCCAAAGGCAATAAATCAGTCACGGGCTGAGAGAGGAGTATTAAAGTCTACCACAACTAACATATTTCTGCCTTTTTTTCTTTTATTTCCTATAGATTTTGCTTTATGAATTTTGACATGAAATTTTCATCATGTGTAGATATCATACCTCTTTATGCTTTCATTGCAGATGAAGTCATTTCCTAACATCACTGCTTCCTTTCCCTTCTCCCAGCAGTTATCTATGCGAAACAAATAAATGTATTTTGTGAGGTTCAGCTAATTCACATAATTAGCATTATCAAGAGGCTTACAATTATTCTGGAATTTGTGTTTGCTTATTTGTTTCCCCAAATACAGCTAAAGGGGAGGAGAGGATCACCAGATCTTACAGTGGGCAAAACTATGAATTTTTAGTAAATCTTCCTCCTAGCTTTCTATTTCACTGGCTGCTCATTCTCATTGTCCTTCACTCTTTCTCCACTGTTTAACTTCCAAATGCCAAGCATCCCTGGGAGTATTCTCTTCATTTATTACATTCACTCAAATGGTTTTAAATACCATACATATACTGATGACACCTAACATTCTAGTTCCCCTCTGTGTCTCCCTGAACTCCAGATTCAGAGGCCAACTGACTTCTGCATATGGCTGTCCAGTAGGCATCTCCAGTTGAACATCAATGAAACAAAGCTTCAGGCTTTTCCCCAACCAGCTCTTCTTCTGGTCTTGCCCATCTCAATAAACACCATGCTATCTACCCAATTATCTGAGCCAGCTATCTGGTAGTTATTCCCTTCTTTCCCTCACTGTCTTCTGATCCTCACATCCTATAAACTCTAATTCCAAATATCCCTGGAATCCTTTCAGTTTTTCCTATCTTTACTTCTTCTCCTTAGTCTAAGCTATTATACTCTGTTGCATAGTTTAGTGGTGTTTTTTGAACACTTTTTTAAAATTTTACATTTGCCTTTTCCAAAAAATTCTCCTTAGAACAGCCAGAATGATGTCTTTGATGTATGAGTTAGCCAAGTGTGGTGGCTTGCACTAGTAATCGCAGCTACTCCAGGAGGCTGAGGTGGGAGGATTGCCAGGAGTTCAAGACCAGCCTGGACAACATAGTGAGACCCCATTTCTAATTAAAAGAAGACAACGACGACGACGACGACGAAGAAGAAGAAGAAGAAGGAGGAGGAGGAGGAGGAGGAAGAGGAGGAGGAGGAGGAGGCGGTGGCTGAGGCGGCGGCATTGGCTTTTTACTTCATTTAGAATAAAATGAAACTCCCTGTCCTGACCCTTATTTGATCTTATTTCCTGTCACTTTCCCGTTGTCTATTATACCTCACAATCACTGGACCGCAGTTATTGCTGTTCCTCCAACCAGGCCTTAGGGCCTTTGCAATTGCTATTTTCTATAACTGGAACACTTTCTCCTCAAATCTGCAAAAGACTGATATCTTGTCTAGTCAGCTCTCAAATTAAATACCACACTCTCACAGTGGCCTTCTCTTGCCTCAGGCTGGTGTTGGTAGCAGTCATTGAACTTCACAGCTCCTTATGTTAATGTTGTGCAGAACACTTACCACTGCCCGATATTTTACTGATATGTCTTTTGTCTGTTTCTTGCCACTCCTGCCCCTGAAATAGAAAGCAAGCTCCATCGGAGAAGAACTTTATCTGTTTGTTCACGGCAGTAATTCCGGGCCTTGGAAGAGGGTTTGGCACACAGATATTGCTTAATACACATAAGAGTGAATGAATGAAAATTGTTAGAAAACACCATCTAAAGTGAGTCAGACAATATGTCCAGCTTCTTGTGTGTGCTAATGAATGAAACTTTGTGGACTGTATATCTGTATATAACTACTTCATTTCTTACAGAGCCTTCATAGATGAAAGTAACTAGACATTTAACTTAAAAGATGCTAGGTCATCTTCAGTTCTAGGCTGTAAGCATTAAGACTGACTGTACATGACCTGTTAAATCTGTTTTCTGGGAAAGGCTCTTAAGCACCTGTCAGAGTTTACAATTTGAGGGCAAACATAAATAAACTCAAATGCCTCTCAACTTCGAACATTTGATGCTTGAAAATCACCTTTATTTCACTTTTTGCTAGTCACATCTATTCATCTTTTGGTTTCAGGACCTGATTCATCAGTTTCTATAGATCCATTTATAAACTCAGTCAGCATTTTACTTTGCCAGCCTATGAGCAAAAGCAGGCAACTGAAGGCCTGGAAAAAACCCAGACAACAACAACTTGTTTTTCACTGGTTCTGCTTTCAAACAATTTCCAAGAGCACAATACAGCAAAAAGTGAGAGTTATCTATTTCTCTCTTCTTCATCCGAATACAAAATAGATCCTATTTTATTGCCTTTTTTTGGTCTTTTGCCTCTACTTTAAGACTTATCCAAGAAAGAAAGAAAAGCCAACGACTCATTATTCTATCCACAGAGGAAAAACACATACCAGCATGAAGACTATGTCTAGATATTAAGACTATATATCTTATCAGACTGTAATTTTCATAGATCTAAAAAGTGAGAAACATATATATGTATAAAATTATGTGGGACGCAAGTTACTGAGATTTTGAATATGGGGCTCTCTCGTTTACCCTAAAATGTTCAGTGGTCTTTTTTTATTTTTTTCTCTATTATCAGTAAAATAGAACTTTCTCAATAATTCTGGCTCCTACTCTTCCAATGGGCTCAGCTTGTCTCATGATTTAATAGTACTAAAAATCTTTTCTAAAAAAAAATCCTTCTTAACAAAAGTTTAGGTATAAATAAGAAATTTCTATATTATGAAAGACTGGTTTGCAAAGAAACATTAGTATCTTCTGTATCTCATCTCAATCACAGTCTATGAAGGAAACAAAAGAAGTGCCTTCTAAAACTGCCTATTATACTACTATAGCTGTTGTCTATAAGGAAAAAGCTTGTTAGTGAGTTGTTTTCAATAGAAAACCTCAAAGATGGCTGGGCATGGTGACTCACACCTGTAATCCCAGCACTTTGGGAGGCCGAGGTGAGTGGATCACTTGAGGCCAGGAGTTTGAGACCAGCCTGGTCAACATGGAGAAACTCCGTCTCTACTAAAAATACAAAAATTAGCCGGGTGTGGTGGGGGCACCTGTAATCCCAGCTATTTGGGAGGCTGAGGCAGAAGAATTGCTTGAACCCGGGAGGCAGAGGTTGAAATGACTCGAGATCACGCCATTGCACTCTAGCCTGGCTCCAGCCAGACTCTGTCTCCAAAAAAGAAAAGAAAAGAAAAGAAAAGAAATCCTCAGAGAAGATATCCTGGAACTATTTACTTTTCCCTTAATTGAGTCTGAAAACCTGTGCCCTTCCACCACTTAATAATCTAACCAACTATTGTAAAATTACCTATTCTTCTAAACCACCAAATAGATTGAATAGAGTAGCCTTAGATATCTAATAACTAAATGAAGCCCTACTTTACCTCTCTGGGCTTCAGTTTCTTCTTAATAAAATAAGAAGCTTGAACTCAAAAAGTTTTAGATGCTAAGTTCCCAAAAATCTAGTGAAGGAAGCAAAACTCTGTTTGGCATGCTGTTTCCTTGACTTAGATTTTTAGCATTTCTTTCTTCTGGTGTCAAAGTCAAACAAAATGTAGAGATGAATCTCTAAATTTACCTTTTTATTGGGGAGATAAGAGTTGCAATACAGGGCAAACACACAGACCTGAGAGTCTTCTGTATGTCAAAAGAACAAAGAGAAGGTTGGAAATTTTACGAAAAGGAGAAATGTCTTGTTCTGAAAGAAATTTCATTGGCACCAGTAAAGTTTTGGGGAGCTGGCAACTTTTGATTGGTGAGTGACAACAGTGCAGTGGGTAAAACTAATCTTAGAGTCACAGCAACTGTCTTAGCAGCTATTAGATAAAAGTGATTTCAGGTTACAGCAGGCAGTTTCAGCAGCTAGGTTTGCAGAGAATTACATTCCTAGAACATGATATTTTAATATACATATCCACTGTGAAATCAATACTATAGGCAAGCAATTTAACATATTTATCACTTTCCATAGTTGACATTTTTGTGTGTAAGAGCACATAAAGTCTACTTCTTCTGCAAATTTTGAACATACAATACAATATTTTTTACTATAATCTTCCTGTTGTACATTAGATCTCTAGACACACTGATTCTTTTTTTGAGACGGAGTTTCAGTCTTGTCATTCAGGCTGGAGTGCAGTGTCACAATCTCGGCTCACTGCAACTTCCGCCTCCTGGGTTCAAGTGATTCTCCTGCCTCAGCCTGCCAAGTAGCTGGGATTACAGGCATGCATCACCATGCCCAGCTAACTTTTATATTTTTGGTAGAGACAGGGTTTCACCGTGTTGGCCAGGCTGGTCTCGAACTCCTGGCCTCAGGTGATCCACCTGCCTTGGTCTCCCAAAGTTCTTGGATTACAGGAGTGAGCCACCATACCCCACCTAGACATACTGATTCTACATGGTTACAAGTTTATTCCCTCATCTACTTTGCATTTTCTCCTCTCCCTGCCCCCGGGAACTACCATTCTACTCTCTATTTCTATGTATTTGATTTTTTTTTAAGATGCTACATATAAGTAAGATCATGCAGTAGTTTTGTTTCTGTGTCTGGCTTATAGTTCACTTAGCAGGTTCATTCGTGTTGTTGCAAATGGTAGAATCTCCTTTTTAGGCTGGATAATTATTCCATCGTGTATCTATACCACAATTTCTTCACCAGTTCATCTGTTAATGGATTCTTAGGTTGTTGCCATATCTTGGCTGTTGTGAGTAATGCTGCAATGAACGTAAGAGTGCAGCTATCTCCATGAGGTGTTTATTTCATTTCCTTTGGGCATACCCAGAAGAGGGATTGCTGGGTCCTATGGTAGTGAAATTTTTAATTTGTAAGGGAAACCTTTAGACTATTTTCCATAACAGCTATAACAATTTGCATTCCCTTCTAAAGTGGACAAGGGTTCCCTTTATTCTACACTCTCACCAATACTTGTTATCTCTTGATTTCTTAATACCAGTCGATATAACTTTAAATCTACCTGGCCTGATGATAAATCATGAATAGGGAAAATTATATTAATACTTAGAATTCTGGCTGGGTGCAGTGGCTTATGCCTGTAACCCCAGCACTTTGGGAGGCTTAGATGGGAGGATCACTTGAGCCAGGAGTTTGAGACCAGCCAGGGCAACATAGTGACACCTTGTCTCTCTAAAACATAAAAAATTATCCTAGTCTGGTGGCACATGCCTGTAGCCCCAGCTACTCAGGAGGCTGAGGTGTGAAGATCGCTTGAGGGCAAGAGGTCAAGGGTGCAGTGAGCCATGATTGTACCACTGTACTCTAGCCTGGGTAACAAAGCAAGACCATCTTCCAAAAAAAAAAAAAAAAAAAAAAAAAAAAAAAAAAGAACTTAGAAACTTAGAATCCTTTACATTCAAATAATGTCTGGTGTTTTTACATTATTTTCACATATATTCCATAATTTAAACTTTTCACCCCCCTCCCCCACCCCAACCATGATGTCGTCAACACAGAACTGTTTTCTAGATTAGGAAACTGAGGGCTGGCGGAGCAAGATGGCCGAATAGGAACAGCTCCAGTCTCCAACTCCCAGCGCGAGCGACACAGAAGACCGGTGATTTCTGCATTTTCAACTGAGGTACTGGGTTCATCTCACTGGGGAGTGCCGGACGATCAGTGCTGGTCAGCTGCTGCAGCCCGACCAGCCAGAGCTGAAGCAGGGCGAGGCATTGCCTCACCTGGGAAGCGCAAGGGGGAAGGGAATCCCTTTTTCCTAGCCAGGGGAACTGAGACACACAACACCTGGAAAATCGGGTAACTCCCACCCCAATACTGCGCTTTAAGCAAACAGGCACACCAGGAGATCATATCCCACACCTGGCCCGGAGGGTCCCACACCCACGGAGCCTCCCTCATTGCCAGCACAGCAGTCTGTGATCTACCGGCAAGGCAGCAGCGAGGCTGGGGGAGGGGCGCCCGCCATTGCTGAGGCTTAAGTAGGTAAACAAAGCTGCTGGGAAGCTCGAACTGGGTGGAGCTCACAGCAGCTCAAGGAAACCCGCCTGTCTCTGTAGACTCCACCTCTGGGGACAGGGCGATAACAAACGCAGCCGAAACCTCTGCAGACGCAAACGACTCTTTCTGACAGCTTTGAAGAGAGCAGTGGATCTCCCAACACGGAGGTTGAGAGCTGAGAAGGGACAGACTGCCTGCTTAAGTGGGTCCCTGACCCCTGAGTAGCCTAACTGGGAGACATCCCCCACTAGGGGCAGTCTGACACCCCACACCTCACAGGGTGGAGTACACCCCTGAGAGGAAGCTTCCAAAGCAAGAATCAGACAGGTACACTCGCTGTTCAGAAATATTCTATCTTCTGCAGCATGTGCTGCTGATACCCAGGCAAACAGGGTCTGGAGTGGACCTCAAGCAATCTCCAACAGACCTACAGCTGAGGGTCCTGACTGTTAGAAGGAAAACTATCAAACAGGAAGGACACCTACACCAAAACCCCATCAGTACATCACCATCATCAAAGACCAGAGGCAGATAAAACCACAAAGATGGGGAAAAAGCAGGGCAGAAAAGCTGGAAATTCAAAAAATAAGAGCGCATCTCCCCCGGCAAAGGAGCGCAGCTCATCACCAGCAACGGATCAAAGCTGGACGGAGAATGACTTTGACGAGATGAGAGAAGAAGGCTTCAGTCCATCAAATTTCTCAGAGCTAAAGGAGGAATTACGTACCCAGCGCAAAGAAACTAAAAATCTTGAAAAAAAGGTGGAAGAATTGATGGCGAGAGTAATTAATGCAGAGAAGGTCATAAACGAAATGAAAGAGATGAAAACCATGACACGAGAAATACGTGACAAATGCACAAGCTTCAGTAACCGACTTGATCAACTGGAAGAAAGAGTATCTGCGATTGAGGATCAAATGAATGAAATGAAGCGAGAAGAGAAACCAAAAGAAAAAAGAAGAAAAAGAAATGAACAAAGCCTGCAAGAAGTATGGGATTATGTAAAAAGACCAAATCTACGTCTGATTGGGGTGCCTGAAAGTGAGGGGGAAAATGGAACCAAGTTGGAAAACACTCTTCAGGATATCATCCAGGAGAACTTCCCCAGCCTACTAGGGCAGGCCAACATTCAAATCCAGGAAATACAGAGAACGCCACAAAGATACTCCTCGAGAAGAGCAACTCCAAGACACATAATTGCCAGATTCACCAAATTTGAAATGAAGGAAAAAATCTTAAGGGCAGCCAGAGAGAAAGGTCGGGTTACCCACAAAGGGAAGCCCATCAGACTAACAGCAGATCTCTCAGCAGAAACTCTCCAAGCCAGAAGAGAGTGGGGGCCAATATTCAACATTCTTAAAGAAAAGAATTTTCAACCCAGAATTTCATATCCAGCCAAACTAAGTTTCATAAGTGAAGGAGAAATAAAATCCTTTACAGATAAGCAAATGCTTAGAGATTTTGTCACCACTAGGCCTGCCTTACAAGAGACCCTGAAGGAAGCACTAAACATGGAAAGGAACAACCGGTACCAGCCATTGCAAAAACATGCCAAAATGTAAAGACCATCGAGGCTAGGAAGAAACTGCATCAACTAACGAGCAAAATAACCAGTTAATATCATAATGGCAGGATCAAGTTCACACATAACAATCTTAACCTTAAATGTAAATGGACTAAATGCTCCAATTAAAAGACACAGACTGGCAAACTGGATAAAGAGTCAAGACCCATCAGTCTGCTGTATTCAGGAGACCCATCTCACACGCAGAGACATACATAGGCTCAAAATAAAGGGATGGAGGAAGATTTACCAAGCAAATGGAGAACAAAAAAAAAGCGGGGGTTGCAATCCTAGTCTCTGATAAAACAGACTTTAAACCATCAAAGATCAAAAGAGACAAAGAAGGCCATTACATAATGGTAAAGGGATCAATTCAACAGGAAGAGCTAACTATCCTAAATATATATGCACCCAATACAGGAGCACCCAGATTCATAAAGCAAGTCCTTAGAGACTTACAAAGAGACTTAGACTCCCATACAATAATAATGGGAGACTTAACACTCCACTGTCAACATTAGACAGATCAACGAGACAGAAAGTTAACAAGGATATCCAGGAATTGAACTCATCTCTGCAGCAAGCAGACCTAATAGACATCTATAGAACTCTCCACCCCAAATCAACAGAATATACATTCTTCTCAGCACCACATCGTACTTACTCCAAAATCGACCACATAATTGGAAGTAAAGCACTCCTCAGCAAATGTACAAGAACAGAAATTATAACAAACTGTCTCTCAGACCACAGTGCAATCAAACTAGAACTCAGGACTAAGAAACTCAATCAAAACCGCTCAACTACATGGAAACTGAACAACCTGCTCCTGAATGACTACTGGGTACATAACGAAATGAAGGCAGAAATAAAGATGTTCTTTGAAACCAATGAGAACAAAGATACAACATACCAGAATCTCTGGGACACATTTAAAGCAGTGTGTAGAGGGAAATTTATAGCACTAATGCCCACAAGAGAAAGCAGGAAAGATCTAAAATTGACACTCCAACATCGCAATTAAAAGAACTAGAGAAGCAAGAGCAAACACATTCGAAAGCTAGCAGAAGGCTAGAAATAACTAAGATCAGAGCAGAACTGAAGGAGATAGAGACACAAAAAACTCTCCAAAAAATCAATGAATCCAGGAGTTGGTTTTTTGAAAAGATCAACAAAATTGACAGACCACTAGAAGACTAATAAAGAAGAAAAGAGAGAAGAATCAAATGGACGCAATAAAAAATGATAAAGGGGATATCACCACCGACCCCACAGAAATACAAACTACCATCAGAGAATACTATAAACACCTCTACGCAAATAAACTGGAAAATCTAGAAGAAATGGATAATTTCCTGGACACTTACACTCTTCCAAGACTAAACCAGGAAGAAGTTGAATCCCTGAATAGACCAATAGCAGGCTCTGAAATTGAGGCAATAATTAATAGCCTACCAACCAAAAAAAGTCCAGGACCAGATGGATTCACAGCTGAATTCTACCAGAGGTACAAGGAGGAGTTGGTACCATTCCTTCTGAAACTATTCCAATCAATAGAAAAAGAGGGAATCCTCCCTAAGTCATTTTATGAGGCCAACATCATCCTGATACCAAAGCCTGGCAGAGACACAACAAAAAAAGAGAATTTTAGACCAATATCCCTGATGAACATCGATGCAAAAATCCTCAATAAAATACTGGCAAACCGGATTCAGCAACACATCAAAAAGCTTATCCACCATGATCAAGTGGGCTTCATCCCTGGGATGCAAGGCTGGTTCAACATTCGCAAATCAATAAACATAATCCAGCATATAAACAGAACCAAAGACAAGAACCACATGATTATCTCAATAGATGCAGAAAAGGCTTTTGACAAAATTCAACAGCCCTTCATGCTAAAAACGCTCAATAAATTCGGTATTGATGGAACGTACCTCAAAATAATAAGAGCTATTTATGACAAACCCACAGCCAATATCATACTGAATGGGCAAAAACTGGAAAAATTCCCTTTGAAAACTGGCACAAGACAGGGATGCCCTCTCTCACCACTCCTATTCAACATAGTGTTGGAAGTTCTGGCTAGGGCAATTAGGCAAGAGAAAGAAATCAAGGGTATTCAGTTAGGAAAAGAAGAAGTCAAATTGTCCCTGTTTGCAGATGACATGATTGTATATTTAGAAAACCCCATTGTCTCAGCCCAAAATCTCCTTAAGCTGATAAGCAACTTCAGCAAAGTCTCAGGATACAAAATTAATGTGCAAAAATCACAAGCATTCTTATACACCAGTAACAGACAAACAGAGAGCCAAATCAGGAATGAACTTCCATTCACAATTGCTTCAAAGAGAATCAAATACCTAGGAATCCAACTTACAAGGGATGTAAAGGACCTCTTCAAGGAGAACTACAAACCACTGCTCAGTGAAATCAAAGAGGACACAAACAAATGGAAGAACATACCATGCTCATGGATAGGAAGAATCAATTTCGTGAAAATGGCCATACTGCCCAAGGTAATTTATAGATTCAATGCCATCCCCATCAAGCTACCAATGAGTTTCTTCACAGAATTGGAAAAAACTGCTTTAAAGTTCATATGGAACCAAAAAAGAGCCCGCATCTCCAAGACAATCCTAAGTCAAAAGAACAAAGCTGGAGGCATCACGCTACCTGACTTCAAACTATACTACAAGGCTACAGTAAGCAAAACAGCATGGTACTGGTACCAAAACAGAAATATAGACCAATGGAACAGAACAGAGTCCTCAGAAATAATACCACACATCTACAGCCATCTGATCTTTGACAAACCTGAGAGAAACAAGAAATGGGGAAAGGATTCCCTATTTAATAAATGGTGCTGGGAAAATTGGCTAGCCATAAGTAGAAAGCTGAAACTGGATCCTTTCCTTACTCCTTATACGAAAATTAATTCAAGATGGATTAGAGACTTAAATATTAGACCTAATACCATAAAAATCCTAGAGGAAAACCTAGGTAGTACCATTCAGGACATAGGCATGGGCAAAGACTTCATGTCTAAAACACCAAAAGCAACAGCAGCAAAAGCCAAAATTGACAAATAAGATCTCATTAAACTAAAGAGCTTCTGCACAGCAAAAGAAACTACCATCAGAGTGAACAGGCAACCTACAGAATGGGAGAAAATTTTTGCAATCTACTCATCTGACAAAGGGCTAATATCCAGAACCTACAAAGAACTCAAACAAATTTACAAGAAAAAAACAACCCCATCAAAAAGTGGGCAAAGGATATGAACAGACATTTCTCAAAAGAAGACATTCATACAGCCAACAGACACATGAAAAAATGCTCATCATCACTGGCCATCAGAGAAATGCAAATCAAAACCACAATGAGATACCATCTCACACCAGTTAGAATGGCGATCATTAAAAAGTCAGGAAACAACAGATGCTGGAGAGGATGTGGAGAAATAGGAACACTTTTACACTGTTGGTGGGATTGTAAACTAGTTCAACCATTATGGAAAACAGTATGGCAATTCCTCAAGGATCTAGAACTAGATGTACCATATGACCCAGCCATCCCATTACTGGGTATATACCCAAAGGATTATAAATTATGCTGCTATAAAGACACATGCACACGTATGTTTATTGCAGCACTCTTCACAATAGCAAAGACTTGGAATCAACCCAAATGTCCATCAGTGACAGATTGGATTAAGAAAATGTGGCACATATACACCATGGAATACTATGCAGCCATCAAAAAGGATGAGTTTGTGTCCTTTGTAGGGACATGGATGCAGCTGGAAACCATCATTCTTAGCAAATTATCGCAAGAACAGACAACCAAACACCGCATGTTCTCACTCATAGGTGGGAACTGAACAATGAGATCACTTGGACTCAGGAAGGGGAACATCACACACCGGGGCCTATCATGGGGAGGGGGGGAGGGGGAAGGGATTGCATTGGGAGTTATACCTGATGTAAATGACGAGTTGATGGGTGCAGCACACCAACATGGCACAAGTATACATATGTAACAAACCTGCACGTTATGCACATGTACCCTACAACTTAAAGTATAATAATAATAAATAAATTTTAAAAAATAAATAAATAAAAATAAAAAAATAAAAACCCACATTTAACCAAAAAAAAAAAAAAAAAAAAAAAAAAAAGGAAACTGAGAATAGGGATTTTAAGTATCTCGCTCCTAGATTAGGACTGCATCCAGATTTCAGAATCTCAATCCAGCACTCTTTCACATAGTCACAGCACTACTACATCTCTAATCCAGTGATGACAGAACAAAATTAATGTGCTTGTCCAAAATCCCAGAGTTCATGAACACAGAGGTGTTAATGCTCCTGTAGCTCATACTGCAAATAGAATGTGAGAGCTTGTTTCATTTTTCATTTAGAAAATGTATGAGATGTTCTTTTCTTTTTGAAGGGGTTCTGTCACTAACAGGTTGCATTACTTGTTCAAACGTTATATCTGAATCTGCCCAGACCATGTGTTTTTTTTTTTTTGTTGTTTTTTTTTTTGTTTGTTTTAAATACTGTCATTAAACCAGAACTTATGGATATCTATGTCATTTCCAGCTATAAAATTCTAGAATCTTGGGGATTTTACCTGTTTATTTCTTATTTTATTTTATTTTTTATTTTTTTAAAATCAAAAGCCTTATCACAGGTAAAATGGTAATCTAAGCAAGAATAAGGTCTGTCATGATTTATGAAGCATGGAAATTCACCTGTGGCCGGACGCAGTGGCTCATATCTGTAATCCCAGCACTTTGGGAGGCCGAGGTGGGTGGATCACTTGAGGCCAGGAGTTCGAGACCAGCCTGGCCAACATGGTGAAACCCCATATCTACTAAAAATACAAGAATTAGCTAGGCGTGCCGTTGTGTGCCTGTAGTCCCAGCTACTGAGGAGGCTAAAGCAAGAGAATCACTTGAATCTGGGAGGCGGAGGTTGCAGTCTTTAGCATAGGTGACAGAGTGAGATTCTGTCTCAAAAAACAACAACAAAAAAAAAAAAAAAAAAAAAAGAAAAAGAAAAAAAAATGACAAAGCAATGATAGAAACATAATAGAAACTTTAAATGATTCTGAGCCTTGAGAGCAATGTGGCTATGCAACCCAGGAAATTCACCTGCCCATGAATAGTCTCTCTGTAATTAATAACAAAGTCTTACAGGACAGTCCTTGCCATCATATCATAAACCTACATTGCTTCTTTTTGTTCATAGGAAGAGGGTCTCATGCTGTGTCATAGCTGTAGGATTTAGCCTAAACGCTCAATGAGTTTGATGCCCCCTTGAACAAGCCTGCTTGTTTAAGAAAATAGTTTTTGGGTATTCCTGGTTTATTGCTGACTATTAACTTTCTCAAAATGGTGAGAGTGCTAAAGTCAAAGGGGAATTTATTAACAACTTTATTTCTGAGAGGATATGACAACAACAAAGACATTAATAAAAAACACCAGCAAGCTTTCTGACAATATGTATTAAAATTTTCAAAAGCACTTATACTCTCGAATCCAGCAGTTATTATTTTGGGAAATTGCTCTAAGAATATTATCTTTTTATACAAAGCGTTTTCTGAACAGAGGTATTAAGGAAATTTTCATTTATGAACAGAAAAGTTCCAACATTATGGAAATGGTGATATAAAATACAGCATAAATAGTTCCTTGGTATTTTACAGTCACGTAATCATGTAATCATGGAGAGAAATACTTCAGATAAATTAACATAATAAACCACAATACAAAAAAAGTATATTTACAATAGAAAAAAAGTTAAAAAGTGTGTTAGCAATACAAATAAACAAATACAAGAAGGATCAATCACAACAATACTACAGTGATGAGCCTTCAGATAATTTTCACTATTTTTCTTGATACTTCTGTATGTTCAACCTTTTAGCTGGTGAGCCTGTAATCCCAGCACTTTGGGAGGCCGAGGTGGGCTGATCGCTTGAGCTCAGTAGTTCAAGACCAAACTAGGCAACATGGCAAGACTCCATCTCTACAAATAATACATACGTACACACACATATACATACATACACACACACATACATAAGTAAGTAAGTCAATTAGCCAGGCATAGTGGCATGTTCCTGTAGTTCCAGCTACTTGGATGGCTAAGACAGGAGGACTGCTTGAGCCCAGGAGGTCGAGGCTGCAGTGAGCCATATTTATACCCCTGCAATCCAGCTTGAGTGACAGAGTGAGACCCTATCTCAAAAAACAAAATTTCACTGATGATAATAAAATTACCTTAACATTAAAAAAAATCCAGTGCCTGGATGATCATCCAGTAGCATCTAAAAGTGCATTTGAATATATATCCAGGTTCTGATGCAGCACTTATGCTTGTTATGTGACAAAAAGAAATCACCTATCTGCTTTGGGCTTCCATTTCTTCAAAGTAAAATAAAGTGGTTAAACAGGATTACTCCTCAGATGTTTCCCCAAACTTTACACTGATGTTATAATTGTTCGAAAGGATCATTGGGTGATTATGTCTAAAAGCCTACAATTATTAGTCCTCATATCATGAATGTGCTATCCTCATTCATTTTATTGTAGAACCTGGTTTGCTGTGGGATAGTTGAGAATATGAAGAATTTACTTGTTCAAGGTGTTTCATGGCCTTGTTACTCTTTCTGCTTGGATGGACTCACTTCTCTATATGTTTTTCTCTTTAAATCAGAAGTATTTGACCTGAAGCAGTAACTCTTCTATTCACATAATAGTGATATTCTGATATATATGTGAATATTATAAAAATAAGTAGAATGATAATATTATTACTAATATTATTGTGGCAGTAATAATATTATCATTCACATGTGATCAATAGTAAAGGCACACACAGCAACCCCTCAGGATTTCATCCTCAGGCCATTGACTCCCATCACCTTTACTGATACTTAGCTTAGCTTTACAATGCTCCCCTTTGAAAAATTCATATTTTAACCTTGCCTCCCATAAAGACACACATTTTTTTCAGATATAGAATTTGCAAGGCTGAGACATATCCTTTTAGAATGAACCCAATATAAACACAAGGCAACATAGGAGGAAAGTACTAGCTACATGCCCATGGCAAGAAAATATGCCTGAAATGGTTCTGTTTATTTTTTGTTGTTGTTGTTTCCGTTTGGAATTTCAGCAGTTATTTGACAAAGTGATTAGCTAGCTGGGAAGGAAGAAAGCTTGTATCCATCAACCTTTTATCAGAGCCCCCCTTTTGGTCCCAGAGCCCACATGAAAGTGTGCTGTAGACCAGGACCACTGTTGCCCTGAATCTATGAGTGTGCAACCTTTTTATCCTAGGCTTGTCCTCTCCTGAGTTCTGCAATAGATGCCATGTGAAATCCAGTATATACTCAGTCTAACACATAGCTGCTGCAAAAGAAAATTTCTTTCCATGCTTAAGCAATTTCTGCATAGAGCTTAATTCATAGAAATCACTTATTCATTCAAAAATCATTCACTGAGTTCCTAGTAGGGGCCGCATATTGTGCTAAAGTAGACACAAGGATAAACCAAATGTAGATCTGTCCTTTAAAGAGTGTAACATGTAGGAAACAACTGCACTCTACATGGCAATAGAAAGTCACAAGTGGGTGAGAACCACAGGAGAGAAACAGTCAGAGGGCGATGACAGCCAGAACTGGTGTGATGTGAAAGGTCAATGACATCAGAAAGGGCCTCAGGGATTTTATGGCCTGGCTCCTTCAATTTCAGTTCTTGGTATAGGCCAGATTTTCAGGACTGTTGATTGTCCCTCTTCTCTGCTTGAAATTCCTACTGCACAGAGCTTCTGCAGTGCCTCTTAGGTACTTTGAAAATCCCAACAATAAACATCTGGACCCAACACGGAAGCCTCCAGGAAGCTGTCTTGTTGGCAGTCACCTACAAGCAGGCGATAAACACAACACATTAAATAGTATGTAATGCTCCAGGGATTGCAGTCCTCTGCCTCCTAATCCCTCTGTCCTTTCCTCTTTTATTGACTTGTCGGGAGCATGACACTTGTGCACAACCATTAGCACACAAGAAATGACTTTCCTGCAGGGGTGATGGGAGCTGGGAAACTTACTCTTTGAGATAGAAAGTTACCCCGATGCAGGATAATTACAGTCCAGCTTTTCCTCCTTATAAGGGATTAATCTTACTTTTCTTCTTAGCTTCTGTCTGTTTGTAACCTGAGGTTGACAAGTTAGTTCTTTTAGTTGGTTCTTGAGAAAAGCCTTTCAGTCTGTATTTCCAGGAATAAATCTTAACTCCAATTTTTTTTTTTTGAAAAAAGTCCTATAAACAATTACTTCAAACCGTTTAATTTATAGCTGCATTCTCAATGTCTTCATTCTCCCAAAATCACTCACCTCTACATTTTTGCCCTAAGTACCTAGGTTAACACAACTTTTCACAGCTTCTGTTTAACGTTTTTCTGAGTAACATGAACCTTCCTTGTTTCCTTAAACTATAAACTTATATATATGTTCTTCCTAGGAGATTTTCAACTTTTCTGTTCTCCACTTATTATTCTATTCACTCTGTTCCCTATCTGAGCTGTCACTAATTAGTATCTACATAAATAAATATTTGAGCAATTTAACATTACAGGGTTTTTTGTTGTTGTTCCAGCAAGAAGTGTGTTCATTATACATTAAAAGCCTAATCTCACACCATCAATATCTATTTTCATCCACTTTGGTTTTGGAAGTATCTCTTCTTTTGGAAGTGGGAGACTAAGTGGAGGGGAAGAACATGAACAAGGGTCTGAAACCATTGAGAAAGTCATTCATTCATTCGATGGATATCTTCTGAGAACTGTGCTAGGACCTAAAGACAGAGAAGTGAAGGCAGAGTTTATCCTTCCACTAGCACAGCAGTCAAAACCAATAGGAATTAAGATTGTCAGAAGTGACAAAACTGTACACAGACCTGTTCACATAACTAACAAGGGAAACGATGGAGATGATGTGGAAGTCTGAAGGTGGTGCAGGAAGAACTCAGCCGACCTCCCCCTCCTTTGGGAAATTTAGATAGATGTAGGCAGATTGAGAAGTGATTTAACAGTCATGTGGCATCATTGAGAGGGTCAGTTTTCCATAATGACAAAGACATGGAAAGAGAGATGTTTAGTACATGTACAGCAGAAAGAGTTGATTCACAATGCAATGGAAACAGAAGTCAAGAAGACAGTGAAGTGGATGAAGCAAGGAGAAACCATAAAAACAGCACACTGGGACTCTCGGACCTCAGGGGAGAGTGCTGTGGATGTTAAACCAAGTTTGGGGCCAGAGAAAAATCACAGCTTGTGCTCTTCTTGTTGGTAGTCATGGGCAGGCTGTAGCAGGGTTATTATTAAAACTCTGATCCCCCAAGTCCAACTGAAGGGGCTCCAGTCACTACCCTATCATCTCAGTGGCCAGATGTAGTCAAGGCATCTAACCTCTCTGCCTCAGTTTCCTCATATGTAAAATAAAGACAATCATTATAAAGTGTTTAGCAGAATGCCAGATCCACAGTAAATATCAGTAAAACGACATTTGTAAATTTGTAAATTGTTAGGGGTGAGACCCTCAAGATTCTAATCTTCAAGAGAAAGAGGATGCTAAGGAAAGTCAGAGGAAGCACGAGAATCCTAAGAGAGGATGATACAAACAAATGAATTAAGGAATAAGATCAAAGAATATTGGGAAATGTTAAATCCACTCGGTGTGGGAAAAAGACTCTTTTTTATTTTTTTGAAACAGAGTCTCACTCTGTCGCCCAGGCTGGAGTGCAGTGGCGTCATCTCAGCTCACTGCAACCTCCGTCTCTCTGGTTCAAGCGATTCTCCTGCCTCAGCCTCCCGAGTAGCTGGGATTACAGGCATTCACCACCACGCCCACGCCAGGCTAATTTTTTATTTATTTATGTATGTATTTATTTATTTATTATAGTAGCGGCAGAGTTTCACCATGTTGGCCAGATTGGTCTCGATCCCCTGACCTCATGATCTGCCCGCCTCGGCTTCCCAAAGTGCTGAGATTATAGGCGTGAGCCACCGCGCCCGGCCGAAAAGGACTCTTTTTTTTTTTTTTTTTTTCACGCCATTCTCCTACCTCAGGCTCCAGAGTTGCTGAGGCTACAGGCGTCCCCCACCTCTCCTGGCTAATTTTAGTAGTAGTAGTAGTAGTAGTAGTAGTAGTAGTAGTAGTAGTAGTAGTAGTAGAAACGGGGTTTCACCGTGTTAGCCAGGATGGTCTCCATCTCCTGACCTCGTGATCCGCCTCCCTGGCCTCCCAGAGTGCTGGGATTACAGGCTTGAGCCACCGCGCCCGGTCATGAAAAGGACTCTTTTTAACCTCTTATCCATGTCTAATCTGAGTTTCAACCTTTTTATTCTTATTCTGTTATAAGCACTTCTCCCATTCAAGAGCATGTAAAACTAGAATTACTTAGGGATGGGAGTGTGATGCGGGAGAGAGAAGGTTGGGAGATCACTAGTTGTGTGTTTGCTGGTACTGAATCCTACCCTAATACTTCTGAAATGAACCTCGTTAGATAACTCAACTCTTGCAAATAAAATACTCTGAAGTTTAATTATGGGAAACAACAACAGCAACTCTTACCTCTCAGATTGTTTCACTCACCTCATATGCCAGGGATTCCTAATTAATGAAACAGTCTCTTTCTGAAACTTACTCTTGGCTCGATCATGTACACCGCAGAACAGAAAGTTGCCTTCTTTTTTTTTTTTTTTTTTTTTCAAGACAGAGTCTCGCTCTGTCGCCCAGGCTGGAGTGCAGTGGCCGGATCTCAGCTCACTGCTAGCTCCGCCTCCCGGGTTCACGCCATTCTCCTGCCTCAGCCTCCCGAGTAGCTGGGACTACAGGCGCCCGCCACCACGCCCGGCTAGTTTTTTGTATTTTTTTTTTTTAGTAGAGACGGGGTTTCAGCGTGTTAGCCAGGATGGTCTCGATCTCCTGACCACCTGATCCACCCGTCTCGGCCTCCCAAAGTGCTGGGATTACAGGCTTGAGCCACCGCGCCCGGCCGAAAGTTGCCTTCTTTTGAGCATAGAACATTTAAATTCTGCTTTTTCCCTTATATCTGTTTGAGAATATTCCATAGTCATTCTCTTTAAAATTGTTTTTGCCTTAAAAATAGGTCTCATTAACCTTTGGAAATATTCACAAACCACGATAACTAAGAATGGACCTCTTGATTTTTAATAAGCAGTTTTAATTATTTTAGAATTTTGGGTATGTTAACACATTATTTAACTTTTCATTATGTTTTTGCTAATCTTTTAGGAGTCTTTTGCAACTCACTCTCTCCCTACCCTCGTTGGGTCTTTTTTTTTGTTTTTGTTTTTTTTTTTTCTTGAGTTAGGGTTTTGCTCTGTCACCCAGGTGGGAGAGTGGCATGATTGTAGCTCACTGCAGCCTCAAATTCCTGGGCTCAAGCCATTCTCCTGCTTTACCTTCCTGAGCAGCTGGGATTATAGGCGAATGCCATCATGCCTGGCTAATTTCTAAAAAATATATATTTTTTGTAGAGACATCTCTCTATGTTGCACTTCTGGTCTTGAACTTCTAGGATCAAGCAATCCTCCCACCTCAGCCTCCCAGAGTGCCAGGGATTGCAGGCTGTTTAATAGAAGTTACCAACATACGGAGTCATTTATGTCTATTGACATATGAACAGCCAGTTCCCTTCACTTGTCCATTTCTCTTTCAGACACTAATTCTGTTTCAGTTTAACTTGGATCAATGGACTTATCTTTGCTTCTGTGCAGTTATCTTTTTCAACAACAATAGGATTCTTTATCTATATGGCTTAGTGGGTGAAAGGACGCACTAACCTTACCTACTGCTCCTTTTATGTCAGAAAATCCATTTTCGAATCACTTTTCCTTGGGCCCAAGTAAGTCTGATTTTTTCCCTACATTTTGTAATTTGTTACATTTACATTTTAGGTGGGTTTTTCTTAATCGACTTTTCTGATAAAAGGGTTGTGGTTCTAAATCAATCACCATCAATCACGCTACCAAGCAATGGTGAAGTACCCTTTTTAAAATGTTTTATTTAGAAGAATTGCTCATTTCAGATACAACAGATGATACAAGTTGAATCTAGTAGGGTTTAGTAAGAGACAATAAACATATTAAACAAAGCCTTATGTACTTTTTAAGGTGAAAAAAATCCCCCAAGATAGAGTCTGTGCTTAGGAACTACCCCTGTTAAATACTTAATAAATAACATTTGTAATGTTCAAATACAAAAAAAAAAAAAAAAAAAAGAAATTTCTTGTTCAGAGTCTCTTCTTGAGTCAACCTATTCTCAGCTCTAATGACCCCAAATAAGGTAAACAAGCTGATTTAAGTTACAACTAACTTAAAAATTATACATTTGACTCTTTTGTAAATAACTTTAGGGCTGATGCTCAAAATAATTGGAACTAGCTATGAAAAGAAAGCTAGAAATAAGAATGGGGAAAATTGGTAGTAAGTGTCCATAGAGATGTGTGGACCATCTGCAATTCCTATATTTAAACAGGGAAAAGAGGGAGATGGGGACTCACTCTCTCCTTCACAGCCACATGACTGAACTGGCCCAGCCAGTATCTCATCAGATGTCTCCACCACTTTACAAAGCCACTGGGAATTTCCACATGGCTTATCAAGGGATAAATACAAAACTGGTGTAGGAAGAGGGGAATGGGAGGTTACTTCCAAAGACTCTGACCCTGAGTTCTTGGCGTTTATTGTTTTTTGTTTTTTTTTTTTTTTGTTTTTTTTTTTTTTTAAGACAGAGTTTCACTCTGTCGCCCAGACTAGAGTGCAGTGGTACTATTTTGGCTCACTGCAACCTCTACCCCCGGGTTCAAGTGATTCTCCAGCCTCAGCCTCCTGATTAGCTGGGATTACAGACACCGCCATAACACCCTTCTAATTTTTGTAATTTTAGTAGAGACAGCATTTCACCGTATTGGTCAGGCTGGTCTTGAACTCCTGACCTCAGGTGATCCACCTGCCTTGACCTCCCAAAGTGCTGGGATTACAGGTTTGAGCCACCGTGCCCGGCCTTTGGCCTTTATTCTTTATTTTCCCCCAATATTAATCCCTAATGAAATGCATTTAGTACACATTCATCTTTTTAAAATGTGCAGTTTTTGTCACTGAAATAGTGTAAGGGACACCAGAATGGTTGGAAGATGATTTTTGTGGTCTTCCACAAGTCCTATTTTTGTGACTCTGAGCAAGTCTTAACTTTCCCTACATTTCCTCACATTTAGGGCAAGCGTACTCTTCAGGCTCAACTGCAGTATCTGTGGGAGTGCTTTGTGTTTTGTAACATGCATCTTACTAGTGTCTTTGTTGTTGTTTGCGTTGTAGTGACGGTTCCCCCACTCCCTCGTAACACTGTAAAGAAATGCTGAGACTAAGTGGTAGGGAGTGGGAGCCATCTGGTGAGAATGGAAAGTTAATATCTTTATTTATGTAATAAACCTCCCTTTACAATTCTGTTACTGTAAAATTTCTCCTTGGAATTCCGATAGTGTTTTCGCTATGTGTTTTGACCTTTTGCTATTGGAAAGATACAAGTTTATGAATGACAAATGGGTAGGGGAATTTAGGCTACAGAGTTAAGTAGGAAGAATGAAGTCTTTGCAAGAGTTAGAATCCAGTTTGACCTTGAACAAGTTACTCAATAACTAAGCCCCGTTTGCAAAATCGTGTTGTTAAAGGGATTAGAGATAACATACCTACATATGTACATATGTACACTGGTATGGAGAATGGACTGGATAAATGGGTGCTGTTACCAATGTGATTATTACTATTCTCTTTAAAAATAGAGTATTTTATGCATACACAATACTCATTCAATTCAATTTGCCTTAGTGCACAGTGATGGAATTTTAGAACTGGAATTGACTTCAGAAATAATATGGTAAATGAAATCTTTTCTAGCATCTTCATTTTATGGTTAAGGAAACTAACGTCCTGATAGCTAAAAGTCATCATTTTCCTTTAAAACATATAAATAATCACAGATCTTGGATCAGAACTCCAAAGTCATAATAAGGGCTTTTCCTATTTCTATGGTATTTCTAATACTACAACATGCTATTGCTGGACCTTTCATTCTCTAGTTCCATCCTGGTTTCTAGACCCAACCAAATATACCTAATTGAATTCCAACCCACAAGTACCTCAGCAATGAGAAGTCTGACCTATGGTTTATGATTTCTGCAGACTTAAATCAGCCCTGGCTTCTATCCTTACATTGGTTTTATTTTATATTTTTTTGTTTGCCTTTAGAGAAATGATCGTGTTCTGTCATCCAGGCTGGAGTGTAGTGACATAATCACAGCTCACTGGAGCCTCAAACTCCTGGGCTCAATTGATCTTCCTGCTTCAACCTCCTGAGTAGCAGCTGGGACTACAGGCATACACCATCAGGCCCAGCTACATTTTTAAATTTTTTTCTAGAGATGATGTCTTGCCATGTTTCTCAAGCTGGTCTTGAACCCCTGGCCTCAAGCAATCCTCCCACCTCAGCTTCCCAAAGTAGTAGGATTACAGGAATAAGCCACTATGCCCAGCCCCACCCTTACATGTTTTCTCTTGGCATCTTGATCCCTGGACACAACCCCATTGTGATGCCTTTCCGTTTAATATTTTTCTTAGTCACTTACCAAATGTGTTTAGAGTAATATATTCCCATATATTTGTGGCAGAGTATAGCACTCATGTAGATTTTAATGAACACAGACATGCTGCCCCATACTTGTAGATAAAACAATCATGAAATTAAAATAAATATTTTGTTTAGAATAGTATCATCTTGACTGTCATACACTTATTCTAACAATATTGCCCATTCCTGAAAACATTCTGGGAACTCCTTGAAATAAAAATTACTATGGTAAGAAGAGTTTTTCTGGGAGTTGGGAAACTGATTCCATTAGAAGGCAGATGGTGATAGTCTCACAGCACACTCTCCCCCATGCGGTCTCTATTCTATAGGCATGTAATATTTCCAGAAGCATCCCTTCCCTCCAGGGCCCTGAAGACCCTACCTCTGGTTCTGCCTTGGACTGTTCTCGGTGATAGTTCATTTTTTTTTTTTTTCTTTTATTTTTTAGACAGGATCTCGCTCTGTCACCAGGCTGGAGTGCGGTGGCACCATCTTGGCTCACTGCAACCTCTGCCTCCTGGGTTCAAACGATTCTCCTGCCTCAGCCTCCCAAGTAGCTGGGACTACAGGCACGTGCCACCACGCCTGGCTAATTTCTGTATTTTTTTAAGTAGAGGCAGGGTTTCAGCATGTTGGCCAGGATGGTCTCAAACTATTGACCTCGTGATCTGGCCACCTTGGCCTCCCAAACTGCTGGGATTACAGGCATGAGCCACCATGCCTGGCCAATATTCCTGTTTTTATGGTTGCTGTTGTATGCTGTGGCACAGGTACTGTGTGGGAATGAAGATGCTAGGTACTGTACTGGTATGGCCTTATTTGCTGATTTGAGGATTATTGGTTTATTTATGCAAAGCACATAGGATCATAGGATTGGTCTCTAGGAGAATGGAGTAATTAGTACCCTGAAGACTCATAGACAATGCTTCCTCCCCTAGAAACTGATTATTTTTCAAATTTTGGCACTGATCTTTCCTGCCTGCTTCCTGGCTCTTACTTACCACCTTGTGAAAAAGCCCCAAGCACTAGAAGCAGCTTCCTGAGCTTACTGCCATCCCTTCAAAGGTCCCTGGACACCACTGCTTGACTCCTACCTTAGAAAGTGCCTACTCGGCCAGGCACGCTGACTCACGCCTGTAATCCCAGGACTTTGGGAGGCTGAGGTGGGAGGATCACGAGGTCAAGAGATCAAGACCATCCTGGCTAACATGATGAAACCCCATCTCTACTAAAAACACAAAAATCAGCTGGGCATGGTGGGGCATGCCTGTAGTCTCAGCTACATGGGAGGCTGAGGCAGGAGAATCACTTGAAGCTGGGAGGTGGATGTTGCAGTGACCTGAGATCATGCCACTGCACTCTAGCCTGGCGACAGAGAGAGACTCTGTCTCAAAAAAAAAAAAAAGAAAAGTGCTCCTCATACCCTCCCCCTATTTTTTCTGACTTCGATGCATGTATTCTTTTTGTTTGTTTGTTTTTCAGAGACAAGGTCTTGCTCTGTCGCCTAGGCTGGAGTGCAGTGGTATGACCATAGCTCACTGCAGCCTCAAACTACTCCTGGGCTCAAAGTGATCCTCCCACCTCATCTCCCAAGTAGCTGGGACTATAGGCGCATGCCACGATGCCTAGATTGTGCCTGTTTTCTTAAGGCAGAGATGATCTAAAAGTGTGGTAGAGGGAAAAGAAGATGGGACTTAGAGCTTAAATAAATCTAGGTGAAAATGTTGCTTCTATCACTCACAGTTTCTGTAATGTTAGGCAAGTTATTTGCAATAAAAATTACTAATATTGTAGAACATGTATTGATCCTATGTATCAGGCTTGAATTAGGTGCTTTAAGTGGGTTGTATCAATTAATTCATCACTCTGATTTTCAATTTTCTGTTCTAAGAAATGAGATCAAATATGCCTATCTTGCTGAGGAGTAGTAAAAGTTAGGTCGCTGCTTCTGGATCCTGCAGGGTAGAGAAAGTATTACACATCTGCATGTGTGGATGTGAAGGAGACACAGATACATAAGGTAAATGAGAATTTATTATAAAGGTGTATTTGACAGAAATTGGGGAAAAAAGGAAAATTGGAGAAGATATCTCTCTGTGAGATTAAAGACAAATAGGGGAAAAATTGGACCAATGACAAGAATTAGAGCAAGGTATGTAAAGAATTCCAGAGCTGGCTCTAAGAGATCGAGCAGCTGGTCATATATGAAAGGGATGATTCATTCTTCAGGGGCTGTCCCTTGTGATCCTATCTCCTTGCACAAGCTATCAGTTAATTTATTGATTCACTTCCCTTATGTGCTCGTAGGCATAAAGAATACAATTGATCACATACAATTACAGAAAAGTTTCATTTCAGGAGGTCAAACAGGAAGTTTCTTTCTGACTTATATTGAAGTACTCATGATGACATGATGACAATGGAGAAAAATGAACATAATCTTTTATGGGTAGGGACCATGTGATCTCTTTTCTTTCAAGCTCCAGAGGGTTTATAAGACATTTTCCATGTTCAATTTGATTCCAGAAATTATACGTTGGGTAGAATGGACTCTTTTTGACAACACATGAGAATTACCAATGATCCCAGCATTTGCTGCTCTTGATAGTAATTCTCTTCATTTCCTCCATTTTTATACATGACCTGCAGTAAATATTGACAGTTTTGTTGCTGGAAAGAATAATACAGCGACAGCTTTTCTTAAGCTCCAAACTGAATTTCGTGGTTAATTGATTGGCCAGCTGGCCCTGCCGTCTCTTGACCTCTACAAGAGCCAGCAAGATTGATGGTTTCAACAGCCTTTCATGGTGCACTAAAGCATTCAGATCTATCTTTTGTTATTTGGAAAACACTGAGTTCCTATGTAGCACATTATTTACATGGACTCAAGGGCTGACGAGTTGGGAGGCAGCAAATGCCCAACTGGAAGACAATGTCTGTAGATCAAAGAAGCCGATGAGACAGAGAGTTCATAAAATGTGAATACAATTCCAGGGGAGAATTGATGATTATGGAAGCAGAAAGCCAATTGAGTTAAATATTCATTCCAGCAACAAGTCTGATCGTCTCACTGGGACCCGTGCCTCTCCGAAGTTTCCTTAGCTTTTCAAGGTCTACACAAGGAAAGAACAAAGTCGTCAAGGATGCTCTCATCCTGGAAAGCCGGCTGCAAGATGGCATGAGCCAGAGGTCAGCGGCCACCACTGAGAGTTCATCGTATTCGGCCACTTAAAGAATAAGGCCCAAGCAGTGGTTCTGCAGGAGCGGTTCAGTGTCATCAATACCAATGAGCCCTAATGAATGTGACAATTTAGAATGATTGGGCCATTTCCTCCAAAACATTTTTCTCCTCAAAAACAAAACAGGCCTGAAACTCATGTGTTACATATGCTGTTTAGATTTTCATACAATAATGTCACAAAGCAGATGACAGGAAGGTATATTAACAAGTGAGACATTGGGATATGGTGCTTTGTTCAAGAGCATCAAAGCATTAAATACATTTTTTTAAAAAATACCATTGGCGTAGTTTTTCCACCTATTTCTGAATTGCCATCAAAATTTTAACTTTTAATGATTTTTAGAAGTAGGTTGGATGGGGTGGTGGGAGAGGCATAGAGGATTCAGAAAAATAAAAGCTAAATCCAAAGATAGTATTGAATGAGAATTATTAATAAGAATTATTAATTTAGTGTCTTCTCATAAAAATAGTAACATCTGTTCTTTGGTTGCTCACAATACATAGTTTAACTCCATATATAATTTAAGGAATGAAATGTGCCACTTTGGTTACAGGTTCGCATCTTGGAAAAGATGTTAGTAGAAACAAGTCAGTTTCCCTCTGTTCCTTTTTGCTTAGCTTTCTGGGCTGTCTTCACCAGTGACACAGTTCCTTTGTAACAGAATGCATTGGAGATTTGAAAAATCACGACGGATAATAAATCTCTATATACTTCTCATCCTCTGGAACAACTGAGACGTTGAAATTGCCTGATCTTTTTGAGTGAGTGTTGCCACTTTGACCCAGGCAAATGAGAAATAAAACAACAATACCAACCAGCAGTTTCAAGTATCCTTCTGCTGCATAATAACTCAGCAGTAGGCTTTGCTAATGATGTTTATGAGCTGCCAGGCTTGGATTGGCCCTTAAGCAGGGAGGCATTTGCCCAGTGGGCTTCTTCCATGTGGGGGGCCTTTTTGCAGCCTGGGGGCCCTTTTAGGTGATTCTCGGCAGGAATGGTCTCTTCAGGCCAAAGACTTTTGCAATGAGCTAACTGTGTTCAATTATTGCTTTCAGGTCCACCCTACATTCAAATGTTTTGGGATACCAACATAATACCATAAAAATGATGGTGTAGGACATGTCTATGCTAATAGTCATGACTGGTTTGTTTTAGGTATTATTTATTTATTTGATACTGTTAATAAAAAGCAAACAAGCCAAAAACAAGTACTCCCCAATGTTTAATAGAGATCGTTGTACCCTAAAATCATATAGCACATTACAGTACAATAAAGCTCAGTGTAACAAGCATCAACAATCAGCTACGAAATAGTATGGAAATAGAGTATATCCAAAGAAGACAGAAGTATAGACCACATGATGACAGCGGGATAAAGACAAAGGAGAAGGTGATCGAGAGCCAGGGGTTAAACCATTCAAATTGTCCTTTGGCATTAAAATGATCCAAGATGTTTCATGAGTTCAGGTTGAAAAAGGAAATCAGTAAACCCCAATATGCTTTAGGTTTCATTTGACGCCCACAAGCTGAAACTACCTCTTGGTGGTGTGTGTCTTTACATCAGCAAAGAATATAATTGAATTTGGAAATTATCTCCAGTACGACCTGTTTGGACCTGCTGTTTCACCTTCCTGAAAACTGTTGCATTGAGTTCTACTGGGGAAAATTCTTGAGATAGCATCTGTTTACTAAGAAGGGGTTGTGCTCACCTGCTCTAAGGTATTGAAATAAATTGTAAATCTATACCTAATTCATATCAACAGAATTTCAAGGAAAAACAAAAACATAAGAGACAGACCCTGGCAGAGTGTCAAGGAATTTGTTAGGGTCCCAGTCCCTGTACCTTATGGGAGAATTAAATTCATTAAACTGGGTCAGACGTGGTGGCTCACACCTGTACTCTCAGCACTTTGGGAGCCTGAGGCAGGTGGATCACCTGAGGTCAGGAGTTTGAGACCAGCCTGGCAAAAATAGTGAAACCCCATCTCTACTAAAAATAAAATTTTAGTCAGGCTTGGTGGTAGGTGCCTGTAATCCCAGCTAGTCAGGAGGCTGAGGCAAGAGAGTCACTTGAACCTGGGAGGCAGAGGCTGCAGTGAGTCGAGATTGCACCACTGCACTCTAGCCTGGGCCACAGAATAAGACTCGGTCTCCAAAAAATAAGTAAAAAAATAAATTCATTAAACTGAACAAAATGAGCCCAATTTATTTGTCATAGTTCAAAGAAAAGGGGAGAGTAGAGTGAAGGGGCTTAGTGCAAATGACTGGTCAGGTACTCAAAGGTTTAGAGCATCTTAACCCTTATTTTTCTTTACATAATTTATTCTCATTCTTGTTTTCTGTTTGTTTGTTTGTTTGTTTGTTTTCTGAGATGGAGCCCCACTCTGTCACCAGGCTGGAGTACAGTGGCATGATCTTGGCTCACTGCAATCTCCGCCTCCTGGGTTCAAGCAATTCCCCTGCCTCAGTCTCCGGGGTAGCTGGGACTACAGGCATGCACCACCATGCCCGGCTAATTTTTTCTATTTTGGTAGAGATAGGGTTTCACCATGTTGGTCAGGATGGTCTTGATCTCCTGACCTTGTAATCCACCCGCCTCGGGCCTCCCAAAGTGCTGGGATTACAGTTGTGAACCACCACACTCAGCCCATTCTTGTTTCTTGGTAAAGGAAAATCCAACTCTATACATCTTCTTTAGGATCACTTAAAGACACATACAGATCTGTCAAATAGATGTCCAACATTTTGGTAGGCTTTGAAAGGAGGTGCAGAAGGATGAGAAGGAATTTAGGGAGATCATTATCTGAATCATTGAACAAATGCTCCTTAAGCACCGGGTAAAGAGAGGCTACTGAGAAGCAGAGCACGTGGTCCCAGCCTTTGGGGTGACAAAGTAAAATGGCAGAAGCAATTTGCAATGATCTCACCTATATGTGGAATCTAAAAAAAGTCAACCTCATGGAAACAGTAGAAAGGTGATTACCAAATCTGGGGGCTGAGAGAGAGAGATAGGGAAGGGGAAATGCTGTCAAAGGATGCAAAGTTTCAGTTAGACAGAAAAAATAAACTTCAGTGATCTATTGCACAGCATGGTGACCACAGTTAAAAATAATGTATGGTACATCTCCAAATTGCTTAAAAAAAAAAAAAATTTCAAATGTTCTCACCACAAATAATAATAATAATATTAATAATGAGGCAAGGTGATAGAGATGTTAATTAGCTTGATTTAACCTTTCTACAATGTATATGTGTTAGTCTGTTTTTGCATTGCTATAAAGAAATACCTGAAGCTGAGTAATTTATAAAGAAAAGTGGCTTATTTTGGCTCACGATTCTGTAGATTATAAAGGTAGTGTGGTGCTAGCATCTGCTTTTGGTGAGGGCTCAGAAAGTTTCCAATCATGGCAGAAAGCAAAGGGGGAGCCTACATATCAGATGGTGAGAGGGAGCTAGAGTTGAGGGGGAGGTGCCACACTCTTTTAAACAACCAGATCTCACATGAACTCAGAGCAAGAACTCACTCGTTTTCATGAGAACAACACCAAGCTATTCACGAGGGATCCACCCCATGACCCAAACACCTCCCACTAGGCCCCACTTCCAACACCGCGGATTACATTTCAACATGAGATTTAAAACCATGTCAGTATACATACATCAAAACATGTATCACATTGTACCCTATACATATATACAATTATTGCTTGTCAAAGAAAGAAATAATTTAAAAATAAATAGGCCAGGCACAGTGGCTGATGCCTATAATCCCAGCACTTTGGGAGGCAAAGGCGGGCAGATCTCTTGAGCCCAGGAGTTCAAGAGCAGCCTAGGCAACATGATGAAACCTCATCTCTAAAAAAAATACAAAAATTAGCCAGGTGTGGAGGAGCACAGGTAGTCCCAGCTACTCAGGAGACTGAGATGGGAGGATTGCTTGAGCCTGGGAGGAGCCTGGGAGGAGGAGGCTTGAGCCTGGGATGGGAGGATTGCTTGAGCCTGGGAGGAGGAGGTTGCAGTGAGTTGAGATCATAGCACTGCACTCCAGCCTGGTGACCCATCGAGACCCTGTCTTAATACATAAATAAATAAACAAACAAACGTGGTGTTAGAACAACAAAGAAAAAGAGTGACAGTGCAAGGCACATAACTAGCATGTGCCAATGAGTGACCAAGGAAACAAGTGCAAAGCAAGAAAAGTTAGCCATTATCATGGTCCATGGATAATACTCTCAACCCCAGCTCTTGAGTGAAGCAGTATTGTGCAGTGGTTACGTTTATGGACCTAGTGGTCAAACTGCATGGGTTCAAATCCCAGCTTTATAGCTAATGGTTGCATTATCTTGGGCAAGTCATTTAATGTCTCCACCTTAATTGATTCACCTCTAATACAGAGCTGATAGGAGTCTGAAATAGCTGCTATAAGGACTAAATAAATTAATAGAGAGAGAGCATTCATAACAGTGTTTTGTGGACTTTCTGAAGCTGCTGAGCCTTCCAGTTGCCTTAAAGAATGGATTGGATTAGGGTGTAGGAGATGAAAAAAAGGCATCACAGTACATCAAGTGAATGGGGCCAGTGTAAGTAGAATACAGGAATAAGAAAATGCCCAGCTTGTTGGGGGGGTTAGTATGAAGACCTCTAACTGGGACTGAAAGTTCTAATAACAGTAAAATACCCTGGCCTCCAACTACTAAGTGCCCTGAATACTAAGATGAGTTTATTTTTCATTCTATAGACAATTTCCATCTCTTTCTTTCAAAACAAACAAATGATGATGCTGTATGAGTAACAGAAGATGACAGAACAGAACTGTGAACAGAATTAAGCCCCTGCAATCAAATAAAATTCACAGAAAACTTAGTTTACCACATTAATGTTATGTATAATCAGTGTTGTGCTGGTAACCAGCTCTCCGGGGGGAAAAAAAAAAAAAAGAAAATTCCTGATTTGTTAAAATACTGTCACTATGGCCCATTGAAGCTATCAAAATGAGGCACATAACAGGAAATTGGGAGGAGAGTTATGCAATCAGCTCTTGCTAGAAAATGGCGATCAATGACATTACCCTTATAGAACCAATCCAAATTTGGGGGTGGTTTTCTTTCTACTTTGTGTGTGTGTGTGTGTGTGTATGTGTGTGTGTGTGTGTGTGTGTGTTCTCTGGTATCTGTAAATAATATCCATATTAGTTTCTCCATCTATTCTTTGCACATCACTGGTACATGCCTCAGATCAAAATCTCCCATGCTTTTCTGGGCAGATCCAGGCTGGGATCTCAGTATCCCTGCTTCCCTGAAGCTGCCCAACCTCACTCCCTTCATTGCTCTGCTGTGATTAGGAACGGGCCGTTCCAAGGACCATGGGGTGCTCTGTGGGATAAGCCCAGTCCCTCTTCCATACACAAGGAGCAGGGGCCAGATGCTGACAAGAGGAAATGCATGGAGCAGAGAGAGGGAACAGGCAGATGGGCTCAAGTTTCCAAGACTCTTTGGAGTGTTGAGTCAGAAGGAGCTGTGGGGGAAGAGGGCGGGAACAGGGTAGTGGAATAACATGTAGACAGATGGGCTGAACTGAAGCTTCAGAGGCACTCCCAGCCTTCCACCAGGAGTTCTTACATCAGGTTGATGTTAGGGAACAACCCCAGCTTTAAAACTTATTTACACCAAAGTGCCAGATGACTCATTTGAGACAAGGCTTTGATCTTAGGGGACAGGGTGTTAGACAGCATGAGGCTTAGGTTGCCAGGTGTCTTCCCACAGTTCCTGTCTTGCTATGTTACCCACTCAATTCATGTCAGGATGACACTGCATTGGCATGACCCAAGGGAGCCCATAACTGACATGAATGTGTGTGTGTTGATTGGGGAGATGAGAAAGAGAACATTTCTTCCGGATTTTCTAGTTCTTATAGTTCATAGTCTTAATCCTCATCTCCACTTCTCTGCCACTTCTCTGGCTAAATCCAAAGCATAGCCTGGCTTGAGAGGACTTCTCTTCCTTGGGGATTCTAGTCTATTGTCTGAGTTGTGACAAACATTTCCATTCCCGTAATTACCCACTCGCCTTGTCTCTGAAGAGGCATTCACAGAATAAACCAAAAGAATTATAGTGTTAGGAAGATGTCAAATCATTTCACCTCTGCTCCATCTCCAGCTTTTCCTTCTTCCCCCATGAAATGTATGCAATTTAGTTGCCTCTTGTTGTTCATTGGTCTGGACTTAGAGCAAAGTGACTACTTCAACTTCTTGTGCTCAGTATATGCCACAGTTGCTTACATGATACTTCCATTTGTCACTTGATAAGCCTTTGCTAGAATTTCCTTCTCTCCCTCTCCAACCTTATAATGATCTTGAAGGCAATGTCAGAGATTAGGTAAATCTTTGTGTTCCCCGCTTGAGCACAGGTGAGCTGTCGTGTCAGTTTCCTTACACTGCTGAGAAGAGGGGATGTGGGTGGACAGGGACCCCCAGAAACAACTTCACCCCTTTCACAGTTTCCATCATTGCCTCCAATGTCCACTCACGTTAGAAAGTTCGGGCAGAACCCAGAGTTTCAGGGAAAGTCATTTGAGGTTTGGTTTAGGCAGGAAATAGAACAAAACCAGCGTACCAAGGAGAATACAGTGGAAATGAGAAGGAAAGGAATGAAGAAACTGCTAGGCTACTAAAATGTCCAGGTACGAACTACTGAATATCCACCTTTGTGCTGTCAGTGAGCATAAAAAGAAATAGACAATGGCAAGATGCATTTTGAATTAGTGTGATTTAAGGACTGGCTGATGTGGAGAAAACATGAAAGAAGGAAGTCAACTTTGACAGAGATTTCAAGAGCAGATCACTGATGAAATGTGATAACGTTTAGAAAATACAGAAGTTAACATGAGCTTTGATGGAAACATAATGAGTTCAGTTTGAAGCATTTTGAAGTCAAGGTGATTGGGTGAAATATAAACGATGCTGTCCAGCAGGCACAGAATCTATTTGGAGTCATTTGTATAACATACCTATGCCTTTTTTTTTCCTTTCTCCTACTGCAGACTTAGATACGAACTCACTTTTGTCTTTTTCTGCTAGGCCAATATATATGTTCTCAGCTTAGAAAATGGACTTTTTGATTTGCTTATTTCTATTTCTTTTTACGGAAGTTAACACGTTTATTTGTGACCTATTAAAATCATGAAGTATTACCACTGGGTTTTGTGTTTTAATGGAAACATTTCATGTTTAGAGAATAATGATGATTAAAATTTATATGAATTAAAATTTTAGCCTGTAAATAATAAACAGATCCTGGAAATATCTTCATACCATCATCTATCCTTCCACTTAAATCTTAATCACAAAGAAAATCAGGTATAGTTAAAATGCACCGTGCAACCTTCCATTCAGAGAATTCTTGTGCAAGGAAGGATTCCAAAAGGTTTCAGAAATACTAAACTTCTTGAAATTGAAATTGAAATCCTTCTTGGCTTCTCTACCTGTTACTCCCACTGCAGTGCTCAGTTTAGTGTCTGCTCTCCCTCCTTTCTTTTTCTTTTTTTCTTTTTCTTTTTTTTTGTGAGACAGGTTTTTGCTCTTGTTGCCCAGGCTGGAGTGCAGTGGCGCAATCTCAACTCACCACAACCTCTGCCTCCCGAGTTCAAGCGATTCTTCTGCCTCAGTCTCCCAAGGAGCTGGGATTACAGCAACCATGCCCAGCTAATTTTGTATTTTCAGTAGAGATGGGGTTTCTCCATGTTGGTCAGGTTGGTCTTGAACTCCTGACCTCCGGTCATCCGCCTGCCTCGGCCTCCCAAAGTGCTAGGATTACAGGCGTGAGCCACAGTGCCTGGTCTGCTCTCCTTCCTTTCTTTACTTTTCTGCATCTTCTCTCATATTAATAATAAGCTTCTATCTTTCCTTAATTGTTTACATGTCTGCCTGTCCTCCTTCTCCACCCCATGAACTTCTCAAAGGCAGAGTCCCTGTCTTTTTTATTTTATATCCCTAATGATAGCTGCAAAGCAGACACTCAAGAAGGAAAGAAGGAAGTAGGTGGGAGAAAGGAAGAAGAAAGGAAAATGAAATTACTAGTTTGTTTCCCTGTGTCACTGAGAACACACATATTCACCAAACAAGTAAACAATTGTCAGAATATTGCATTTTAAACTCCTGAGAGAAGTTGCTGCTTCTGTGGCAATTCTATCTAATTAAGTTTCCCCTTAAAGTTGTAATCTTTTCTTTCAAATCTCGTAATACCTCTTATTTAGGTGATCATACCAATTATATCTTTCCCACTCAACCCCCTGAAGTTATCCTTGAATACATGAGCCTTGCAAATTCACTTACTTCTTTTTATTTATTTTTTTTCTTTTTTTTGGTTGAGACCGAGTTTTGTTCTTATTTTCCAGGCTGGAGTGCAATGGAGCAATCTCGGCTCACTGCAACCTCTGCCTCCTGGGTTCAAGCAATTCTCCTGCCTCAGCCTCCTGAGTAGCTGGGATTACAGGCGGCCCCCACCATGCCCAGCTAATTTTTTGTATTTTTAGTAGACAGGGTTTTGCCATGTTGGCCAGGCTGGTCTCCAACTCCTCACCTCAAGGGATCTGCCCACTTCGGCCTCTCAAAGTACTGGGATTATAGATGTGAGTCACCGCACCCAGCCTCAGAATTTCTTACTGTATAATCCTTTTATATTTTGTTTTAACTAACACAAAACAATAGCGGGAGTTCTTATTCAGATAGCTGACAAATTCCAGGCACCTCCTGTACCGTAAGTGTCCCTCATACCACAAAGGGGAAAGCTGCCCTTTAAGAATCCATAAATGCAATGAAACTCTACTTATGCCACCCAGGACACAGTCATATTAACCCTTAGGACACAGGAATATTAACCTGGAGAAGTCTTTTATAATAGGATATAGTCAAAGTTGATATTAACCCTTAGGACATTAACCCTTAGGACACAGGAATATTAACCCTTAGGACACAGGAATATTAACTTGGAGAAGTCTTTTATAATAGGATATAGACAAAGTTGATATTAACCCTTAGGACGTTAACCCTTAGGACACAGGAATATTAATCCTTAGGACACAGAATATTAACCTGGAGAAATCTTTTATAATAGGATATAGTCAAAGTTGACATTGTGCTAGAATATTTGAATTTTTTATTTTCTAGAAATTTTTTTTACTCTTTGCTACATTTACTGTTTGATCTCAAAAGAATGTAAAAGCAAGTTTTTAAACACACCATTATTTTCTCAAGAGGCTACAGAATTGATGAATTTTTTTTCTTTTTTTTTTTGGAATGGAGTCTTGCTCTGGTGCCCAGGTTGGAGTGCAGTGGCACGATTTTGGCTCACTGCAACCTCCACCTCCTGGGTTCAAGCAATTCTCTTACCTCAGCCTCCTGAGTAGCTAAGATTACAGGCATGTGCCCCATGCCAGGCTAATTTTTGTACTTTTAGTAGAGGTTTCGCCATATTGGCCAGGCTGCTCTCTAATTCCTGACCTCAAGCAATTCACTTGCCACACCCTCCCAAAGTGCTGGGACTACATGCGTGAGCCACTGTGCCAATCCAGAATTGCTGGAACTGAATGCCAACTCTCAAGTGCCTTTCCTTTCACTAGATCTAGTTAATAGCAGGTGTCTGATACATATTACTGAAGTGAATATGAAAAATCCAGAGTAAGCAAGTAAATCATATTTTTTAATTAAAAACATATAAAGTACATTTTTGTCAAACGAACCTAATTGGCAAAGCAAAATCTCTTTTAAATTTCTGAGTTTCCACTATTGATTTAAAAAAAATGTAAAACAGTATTGGATTATAATACTTTTCAAACTCAAAAAATAAAAAGAAAAAAGAAAAAAACAAAAACAAAAACAGAAGTTGGGTAAAAACGAGTTCTGACTAAAAGCTGTGATACTGCCTCAAATGAGCCCGTGACCCCACCTATTGCTCAATTTCTATGCCATGAGGGTAAAGGGAAACGAAATGCAACTTGAATTCATTTGACTTCTTAAGTCTTACAGAGAAAGAAATTGATCAGAAAAGAGACCTTTTTGGAGACTGGTATTTTTTTAATTCTTGCTTGTAAGGCAGGGCTTGGTGACTTCTGGTCTCCTCCAATAGCTTAATTTTCCTCACAAAAGTAACCTTTGGTTCCACGAGCGTTGGCTTATGTGTTTGTGCTCTGCTATTTCAGAGATAAGAGCCAAATGATTTTAGAAATCCAAGAGCAAATGAAATGTGCAACATTTTATCCTTGGATTGCTTGAGACCACCTCCGTATGCCTATTCCCTGGAGTGCAGACTGTCTTGCGAGCATTTGGTGCCACTGAACTCTGAAAATCAGGGCATGCAGCATCTGCTGGGGAACACAATCTGGTTTCTGTGGATCAGAAGCATTTCTCTACACGTTAGAGTCTTAAGGATTTTTAAAGAGAGCAGGTCTACCCATGCAACTCGTTACCCGTCCCTTTCAACTGGAGTCAGAACTAAGAATGCTCAGCAGATGGTTGTGGAGTGAGGTAAATTTACATGCAGCCTTCAGTCATTAGTGACAGATCTATTTTAAAGGGACGAGGTTGTGCAACAAGGGTACAAAGGCAGCTCATGGTTCTAATTGTTGGGCTCCATTAGAAGGGGTCTTTCTGGAGACTGTGGTTTCTTAGAGCACGGCAGTCTACCCCTGAATGAAAGGCATCCTGCTGGCTAATTAACTTGCAGCACTTTTCTTCTCTTTTGTGCCTTGATTTTTTGTTTTGTTTGGTTTTAATCTCAGACCTTGTTTCTAGTAGGACTGATGGACTCTTCCATTATTTCACCCAAATATTTTATGAAGAACAGAGTTTCCAATCAAACACTCACTCCGATTTCATTACTTTCAGCATACTTTTCGTTCTTATAATCTGCAATAAAGAGAGAAGATGATGAAGATTTAAGCTGGTTTGAGTAAGTACATTGCCAAAGCAAAATCAGAGGAATTCATGGAAGACTGGGAAGGTGAAAGGAATCTTTCTCTCAGAATTGTGATGGTAACAGATGAAATAAAATGTGGGAGCAAATGAAGCCATTGAAAAGAGAGACCATCATACTTCTGACCACTTGGGAAATACCCCCCAAATTGGCTTAAAGGCCCCATGAGGCCAGGCACAGTGGTTCACGTCTGTCATCCTAGCACTTTGAGAGACCAAGGCAAGCAGATCACTTGAGCCCAGGATTCGGAGACCAGCTTGGGCAACATGGCAAAACCCCATCTCTACCAAAACAAACAAACAAACAAACAAACTAGCCAGGCATGGTGGCAACTGCTTGTAGTCTAGCTACAGCTTCCATGAATTGTTCAGTGATGTTCTCTTAACTCCATGATCTATGGAACAGGCAGACGTGGAGAGACAGTGGGTGGAGGGGAGGAGCCTCAGATGGCACAGAAACCTGTAGCATCTAGATCAGAGTCACACTTCAGAGTTTAGAGTAACAACAGGCACTTGGCCCAGGACTGGGATTGTTACCGGTGGCGAATCCGTGCAGGTGTGCAGCAACCTCAATTCTTGTCTCCTTAGGAGAAAAACTTGCCTTGATGGGCATAAAGCAGGAGAGACTGAAGCAAGTTTTAGAGAAGGAGTGAAAGTTTATTAAAAAGCTTTAGAGCAGGAATGAAAAGAAAGTAAAGTGCACTTGGAAGAGGGCCAAGCGGACATCCTGGAGGTCAAGCGCAGTGGTTTCGCCTTCTGACTTGGAGTTGTATATGCTGGCCTACTTCCGGCACTTCGCATCCCTTTTCCCTTGATTCTTTCCTTAGGGTGGGCTTGCCACATATGTGGTGGCCCGCTAGTGCTTGGGAAGTGAGCATGCGCAGTGTGTTTACTGGCATTGTACACATGCTCACCTGAGGCGTTCTTCAGGTGAATACCCCCAGAAGGTCGTATACCAGTTAAACTCTCATTTGGCCTCTTAGTGCGTATGTGTGAGCCCTCTTGCCCAACTCCTGGGACCTTAACGGGAAGCTGATCATCACCAGTTACAGATTTTTCCTATTTATAGAAAGACTGCCTTTCCCTGGAGATGGCTGGAACCAATTATTTTAGAGGGACAGCTACCAACCACCTGTTCATCACTTGATGGTCGCCTGACATTCCTGGTTGGGGCGGGGGGCACTGTCCTGCTCTGCTCATGTCTGCGTGACTACCTACTGCAGCAGGACCACAGGCAGACTTTTCTTAAGGAGCCTCCCAGGTTTCTTCCTGGTGAAGGACCCAGAGTTTGTGAGCCCAGGACTGCAGATAATCAAAAATATTAAATGATGGAAGCTAAATATTTAAAGTAATAACTCATAATGGCTCTCCAAATGTCTGTAAAAGGCTTTCACTTAACAATAGCTGGCAAATATTATGTCAGTGGAAAATACAGCCAAGTTTTGGCTCATCCAAAATGTTGTCATCACCGCCACTTTAATATTTAAGAGATTAATGTTTCAAGGCTCTTCCAGAACATTGTATTTGGATTCTGATTGAAAGACTTCTCAGTCCTCCCTCATTATTCTTTATGTGTGACTTTGGATGCTCTCAATACACTTAAATTGTATGTGCCTATGGGGAAATGGTTCTCAAAGTGTAGTACCTGAAGCAGCAGTATCAGCTTCACCTGGGAACTTGTTAAAAATATAAATTCTTGCAGCTGGATGTGGTGGCTCATGCCTATAATCCCATTGGGAGGCCAAGTAGGAGAATATCTTGAGCTTAGGAGTTTGAGACTAGTCTGAGCAACATAGTGAGACCCCATCTCTACAAAAAATAAACAAAATTAGCTGGACATAGGGGTGTGTGCCTGTAGTTCGAGCTATAGGGGAGGCTGAGGTAGGAGGATTGCTTGAACCTGGGAGGTCAAGGCTGCAGTGAGCTGAGATCATGCCACTGCACTCCAGTCTGGGTGACAGAATGAGATTCTGTCTTAAAAACAAAGAAACAAACAAACAAACAAAAAAATAATCTGGGGGCCACACCACAGACATACTGAATCAGATGCCTGGGGATGTAGCTCAGCTTGTATTTTAACAAGGCCTCCATGCAATTCTGATGTGCCCTCCAGTTTTAGAATTGATGCTCAGTGGGAATGAGCAGGTACTGGTGCATGATGATATGCAGGACTATTCTTGAGCCAGGTTTTGTGATTCATGAAGTGGGTAATAGTTGCTCAGCATTGTTTCAGTACTCAGTAGCTACGAAGCATTCTATTGGTATCATTGGTATTAAATATGGAGCAGAAGCATAACTCCTCTCCCTCATGGCCACAAGAAGAAAGATCAGTATGTTAGAGTCGAAGGACACCTAAAGCCCCAAAGCCACAGACAACTGCCAGAGCCCAAAATCGTTTGTCTCAAGAAATGTTAACACCCTTTTTGTGTTCAAGGTTTATTATTTCTTTACTAAAATTGTCCACTCGCCCCTTTGTTTTATTTTTCACACCTAAAAAAACTAGCCACGTTTGAAAAAGAAAGAGTGCTTGCCACCCTTTCTGTCCTTAAAGTGAAGGCCTTGTCCATCTCGTTCTGATCTCTGCCCATCCATCACCATTCAGCACTCCTGCTGTGACTTCACCCCCATCTCCAATCTTACATTTTATTTTCTTGGTACTTTTGGGCATGCCTGTGTTGATGGTTTCAGAAGAATACATAGTATATTATGGGGTAACATTTACAAATGTTCTTGAGAGAACTAACTTTTCCCCCTTCATCTCAAGGTGTCGCTGCTTAATTATTACAGTTCCCAAATAATCTCTATGATGTGGTTAACTATCCCTACCTTGCAGAAATCCTAGAAGATGAGACGGACCTAGCATATTGTGTGAGACAGACCTAGCATATTGTGTTAGCAACATCTCTTAGAGATGATCAATTATTTGATATCAACACAATTATTGTGGTTACTATTGAAATTTCTCTTAGTTTCTTAGATTAGTACTATTGGAACTAATCGTAAATAACAAATTTACAAGAAAATCAGTCTCATTATATTACAGCACAAAGAGGATATATTCAAGGAGTTACACCTTTGAATCTATTATTTTGATATGCTTATAAAAATTACTATTTTAATAAATTTCCCAGTCACTCCTATTGTGTAGAAAAAGATGCTTCACTGCTTAAGTATTGTAAGAAAAGACTGGGAACAAGCAGATTAATTTGGTTGTGAGACCAGGAGGTTATGAGCAAAATGTTCTCCTGTGCAAATGAAATAGAAGCTTCCCTTCCCTTCCCTTGCCTTCACTTAACCCTATATTATTGGATACGTACCAGGTACTAGAGATTCTCTCCCTGGGTAGTCTGGCTTAGAATGGCTCCCCAGGCTCTAGCCATCTGCATAGCTGCTAGAGGAAAAAGCTGTTTCAGTTGGCTCCAAGAAAGTCTATGGGAATTATAATATATTCATAGAAAAGAGTGTGGAGTGCCCACTTGCACAGTGGAAGATCCACAATAATACACCTGGGTCTATGATAGCACCTTCCTGAACTTGGGCCACTTCCTCTTTGAGGTTTATGAGGCCAAAGGGATACACACAGAGGCTGCCTTTGTTTGTGATTACCTGGGAATTAGATGGGGTGTCATTCCCCCTTATATCCTTTCACTACAGCTTGTTCACTTTTGAAAAGGTGGAAAACTAAATTCTGTATTGCAAATGTCAAGTCAAATATGCTATATAACCAAGAAATATCAGTATAGAATATCATGTATTCTACACAAAGCTACGTTTTCAATATAATCCCCATAATTATTTCACTCATCAGAGAAATGTTTCCAGCTGAGACATAAAACCTTAGTCAATACATTAAGAAAAAAAAGAAAAAAAAGCCTTTTTCTTCCCAGTCATGGGGACCAGATTGTCTCTATTATTCATCAGGGCCTAGCACAGCACAATGTTGAGCACAAGCTCGAGGTGGGCAATAAATCCTTGTGGAATTGAGTTATATGGGAGTCAATTATTCGGTCACAGCACTGGATTAGGAGGTTGAGTTCTTGATAGATTTACTTTCAGTTGACCTGTGTGACATTTGGTATTTGGTTTTGCAACTTTGTTTTCAGTTTTTTCCATGCACCAATACTCCTAGAATTTTGCTTTTGCCTCTTTTCTTCTCTTTCATCTTTTCTTTTTTTCTTCTTTTTTTGTGGAAAGCATACATCCATATAGAAGACCTCCCTCAATACATTCCAGATCTGAGTTGCAGCACTTAGCTTAGCTTGTGAAACACTCAGAAGACTTGATTAGTATCATCCTATGGACAAAAGTCCTTAAGTAACTTAGAATGGATCCTTTATTTTTCAAGTAAATGAACTCTAAAATATGAGGACTTCTGAGGTGAAAAGAAAGTGTACGAACCCAAGAAATATTTTAAATGAATCTTGTTTTCCGTCCCTGTGTTCTGAGTAACATCTGTATTCACCCCTGCCTTTGCATTGATTGGAAACCTTTAGTATTCTTTGTACTCTCACAGTCTGATTTCTCAGAACTGCCTGTCCCAGTCTAGGCAGTTGTTTCATTAAACAAATGTTATTAAACAATTTTTTGAGTATGTGTCTTGTGGGGAGGGAAGGATGGGGGGTTAAATTCATCTATTTTTAGCCAACAATATTAACAAGAAGTGTTTGAAATGTTTCTGAAACCATAGTGTCATAATAAAAATAAAAATAAGGTGGAGACTGGGTTGTAATTAACACAGAGCTTTTCCATCCAAGATAGAGCTTAAAGGCCTCTGTTTGTTGCATCACTTTAAAAACAAACCCTACTGCCAGGGATTTCCAATGGCAACTTTACCGTGCTTACCCAAATGGAGGTAATTAACAACCCTTCTCTGTGTTAAATTAGGTATCCACAGAATTGGGAAGCTTCAGATATTTATTGTAAAGCAGAGCCTCTTTTCTTGTTAATCTCCTAAGACAGCAGACTAGTGACTCGCACCCATTAGAACAACTGAACTAAGTAGCTGAATGACAGGTTCTGAGGCCCCTAAGAAGAAAAAGCAGTCTGGATTAGAGCTGCTTAACAGACCACTCACTGAGGCATGCTCCCTCCCCACGCCCATTTCCTATCCCAGAAAACAACAAACTTCAGATGACCCGCCAAAAACGACTACCTTTTATACTTGTAGTTGAATTATTTCTTCTCTGTTTAAAATTAAATAATGCAAGTTATTTTGTTGCTTTAGAGTGGAGGATTACCTCTTCCTAGACATCTAGTTGAAAAACTAACTGGTGTAGAAGGGAAATGCATCTCAAATAGATACAATGACATTCTTGTAATTGCCTCATTTGAAATTGCAGCCTTTCCCTGTGCTAATTGTCATCCCTCAGCCAATTTGGTACATTAAAGTAGATTGTTATTAAAAACAAAATTAAATCCATTGCCAGCATCTTTATTCTCTATCAGAAGAAAAATGTTAAATAAATGCAAATATGCCAGTTTTGCTCTTAACGTTGCCTGAAGTTGCAAGGATGAACTTTGACTTGAAAGATAATGAGTTACCCACTGTTGGAGGATTTGAGGTTTGGGTTGGATAATCCCAGATGATGTTGGAATAGATAGAATTTAAAGTTCCTTCTAACCCTGAAATTCTATGGTTATAAAATCTATCCTTTTCTTGAAAGAAGAAATATTAAAGGTGTTTGCAAGGAAATGGTAGCATAATGAAAGGGGAAACACAAAAATGATTTTTTTCCTTAATAAGCAATCACCTCACTTGGTAATAGTTTTTCTTCTTAATTGCTTGTTTGTTTGTAACAAATGCGGTGTTGTAATCAAGTGGCTTTTACAATAATAAAACACTTCTCTCAATTAAACTGTACTGCGAGGAATTCAAAGATGAACAGACGTGTTCCTTCTTTTAAGACGCTGATTTATAAGCATCCCTTTAAAAATTTACTTCTCTTTCTGATGATAAAAGTAACGCACATTTATTGCAGAACATTTGGAAACTACCAGGGACTATAAATAACCCAGAGTTGCCCCACCAGAGATTATTCTTAATATTTTTGGCATATTTCCTTCATATATATATTCATATTCACATTCATACTAATTTGTCGTATTCTAATTTAACCCTTTCTTTAATGTTTATAATATGATTATACTACTTTTTAACACATGAATTGTCTCCAAATAAAAGCCAAAGTGATCCATTTGTTAATTTTTTTTAATCCTACCCCGCTGAAATGGACAAAGAGGAGCCCATCTCAATCGGGGAGGGGATCAAAGAGTTATCCTGTTCTCTTGATCAATTACGTAGCAATCAGCCATGATAAAAAGCCCAAATTACCAAATTAACAAAAAGAATTTTATTTAGTGGCCATGTATAAAAGCTAAATGGACAGTTGGAGACAGACAACAAAAACTAATATAAAACTAAAAATGTGAAAATTCAGCATTTAATGAAAATGAGAGCTTAGAAAAACTAGTATCCAGATTTATTCAGACTGAATTTCTGCCCTGGGCAATTAACGAATCATCCTTTAGTTCCCCTTTGTGTCTGTGCATCCAGCCTCATTGTCCTTGGTAGTAAATTATGTACACCCCCTGTTTCCAAATATTCAAATATAGTATGTGTCATAAAGTACGTAATTTGGGTCCTGTATATAAATTCTAGCCAGGGAATGGCTTGTAGTCATGATAAATATTCTATACAAGTTGTGTAACATAGACAAAGAAAACTACAAAAAAAAAATACAGAGAAACAAAAAAATTCCCATTCCTTTTGTGATTCTGATGTATTTCCCTTTGATTCTTTGCTTCTACATTGAAATAGACTTAGTGGGTAATATTGATAATTACAGCTAACAGTGACCAGGTGATATGGTTTGACTAGGTCCCCACTCAAAATCTCATCTTGAATTGTAGCTCCCATAATTCTCACATGTTATGGGAGGGATCCCGATGGTTTTATAAAGGGGAGTTCCCCTGCACACGATGTCTTGCCTGCCACCATGTAAGACGTGACTTTGCTCCTCCTTTGCCTTCCACCATGATTGTGAGGCCTCCCCAGCCATGTAGAACTGTGAGTCCATTAAACCTCTCTTTCTTTATAAATTACTCAGTCTTGGGTATGTCTTTGTTTTTGTTGTTGTTTCGAGACAGGGTTTCACTCTTGTCACCCAGGCTGAAGTGCTGTGGTGCAATCTCGGCTCACTGCAACCTCCGCCTCCCAGGTTGAAAGGATTCTCCTGCCTTAGCCTCCCAAGTAGCTGGGATTACAGGCACCCACCACCATGCCCAGCTAATTTTTACATTTTTAGTAGAGATGGGGTTTTGCCATGTAGGCCAGTCTGGTCTGGAACTCCTGACCTCAGGTGATCCACCCACCTCAGCCTCCCAAAGTGTTGGGATTATAGGAGTGAGCCACCGTGCCTGGCCTGTTTTGTTTTGTTTTTGTTATTGTTTGTTTGTTTGGGGTGTGTCTTTATTAGCAGTGTGAGAACAAGCTAATACATCAGAAGTTCTGTTTCTTCATATCAGCACAGAGAAAAGTGACTTTCCCAGTCCAGTCTATCATATTCTCAAATTACTTTCTCTAACCTGTGAAACAAGACCTTCTTGGTGAACTTTATCAGGCCAGTTATTTCTGAACAGAATTACCACTCTGTGGTGGCCTGGCTAAATGTAATGTATTTACAATAATTTGAAAAGATTCCTCCAGGACTTTTATAAAGACAGATGATATTAAACTGAACAAATAGTGCTAGGTAAGAGTAAATTGTTCAGTTTTTTTCACAGAAGCCCTGTAGATTTAGCAAACCCTCCCAGACACAATGTCAAATTTCTCAGCAGGTTTCTTGGTTTTAGCTCTTCCCCCTAAGCAGCAATTAACAAAGTATTAGATGTTATAAAAGTTATTTCTTTGTTATTCTACCTGGGTTGACTACCAGAGAAAATCCCTGAACATTTTACCAATTGCTCAACAGATTTTCATCTAAAACTAGAGCGGATTGGCCAGGTACAGTGGCTCATGCAGGAACATTGCTTTAGCCCAGGAGCTCAAAACCAGCCTGGCCAATAGAGTGGGATCCCCATTTCTAAAAAAGTAATATCTTTTAAAAAATTAGTCATGGTGGTGCGTGCTTGTAGTCTCAGCTACTTGGGAAACTAAGGACGGAGGATTGCTTAAGTGCAGGAGGTCAAGGTTGTGGTGAGCTATGATTGCGCCACTGCACTCCAGCCTGGAGGACAGAGTAAGACTCTGTCTCAAAAATTTAAAAATAAAATAAAATAAAATTAGAAAGGATAGGTATGTGTGGGAGGGAGACTGGTTAACCAGGGTGCATGGGATCATGTAGGGGTTGTCTTTCATTTGAGTTCTTCTCCGTTTCTTTAAAATGTCTGATTATATATATTAGGTCTCAATGGCTTCATTATTACTATTATTTTAATTCATGTTAAATTTTATAAATATGAAAAATAATTGACAAGCCTAGAATCTCTTTTCTGTCTATATTAGAAATTAAATTCTATTTAGTACTTAACAAGCAATACAGGCATACATCTCACGTAATCCTTACTGTAATTAAGGATGAAATTAGGTAACATAAGAAAAGCAGATGTAAGTTCTTATTCTCCTTTTACACATAAGGAAATAAATTCAGACTTTTCGTAAGTTGCCCAGAATCATGCAGCTAATAAGATTCAGAACTAAAAATATAATACCTGTCTTCTGATTCAAATGTTTCATATCCAGGTGCCCATATACTAATAATTTTTAACTTTTTTAATGGGATTAAATGAGATAAAATTGAGTCTTATTGTATAGAATTGATCAAAAACAGCAAAATTTCATCTGGGTGCGGTGGCTCACGCCTGTAATCCCAGCACTTTGGGAGGCCAAGGCGGGTGGATCATCTGAGGTCAGCAGTTCAAGACCAGCCTGACCAACATGGTGAAACCCTGTCTCTACTAAAAATACAAAAATTAGCTGGGTGTGGTGGTGGGCACCTGTAATCCCAGCTGCTTGGGAGGCTGAGGCAGGAGAATCACTTGAACCTGGGAGGCGGAGGTTGCAGTGAGCCAAGATCGTGCCATTGTACTCCAGCCTGGGCGTCAGAGCAAGATTTTGTATCCAAAAAAAAAAAAAAAAAAAAAAAAAAAAAAAAAAAAAAAGCAAAATATCTAAAAAGGCACCTAAAATGATAGACAATTTAAAATTTATAGCTTGACATATTTCTGTAAGTGTTTTCAGAGCCACTGGGGCCACAGAAGTCCAAGTCAAGGCAATTTTTAGTACTAAACAGTTGACTTTTTTCTGGTACACATCACAGCTGCTGCTGTACAGAGAACTAACATGTGTACATGACTAGTCCAGGGCTGGAGGAACATGCGAGGGGACTGTTGGAAAGGAAAAGCTTTTGCTCTTCCTCTAGGTTTGGTAAATGAGGGACTGCAAACAATAATAATGAAAGATTAATAAGAGAAGAGGTACACAATTTTATTTTATTTTATTTACTTATTTTTTTGAGATGGAGTTTCACTCTTATTGCCCAAGCTGGAATGCAATGGCTCGATCTCGGCTCACCACAAACTCCCCGTCCCGGATTCAAGTGATTCTCCTGCCTCAGCCTCCCAAGTAGCTGGGATTACAGACATGCATGACCACGCCCAGCTAATTTTGTATTTTTAGTTGAGACTGGGTTTTTCCATGTTGGTCAGGCTGGTCTCGAACTCCTGACCTCAGATGATCCACGCACCTCGGCCTCCCAAAGTGCTGGAATTACAGGCGTGAGCCACCGTGCCCGACCCCACAATTTTATTACTATTTATATGCACAACAGCTTGTAGAAAATCAGTGAATCAAAGAACTGGTTAGACTAGGGGGTTTATAAACCCTTCTTAACCAAAGAAAGACGGTTTGGTCATCAAAGAGTGGCGAATTGTGGAGAAGTGACTAGAAAATGTATGAGAGGAACTAATGGAAAGTATATTAGTTCATTCTCACGCTGCTATAAGGACATGCCCAAGACTGGGTAATTTATAAAAGAAAGAGGTTTAATTGACTCACAGTTCTGCAGGGTGTGGAGGCCTCAGGAAACTTACAGCCATGGCAGAAGGAGAAGCAAACACATTCTTCTTCACATGGCAGCAGTAAGAAGTGCCAAACAAAAGGGGGAAAAGCCCCTTATAAAACCACCAGATCTTGTGAGAACTCATTTACTATCATGAGAACAGCATGAGGGTAACGGCCCCCATGATTCAATTACCTCCGACCAGGTCCTCTCACGACACATAGGGATTATGGGGACTACAATTCAAGATGAGATTTGGGTGGGGACACAGCCAAACCACATCAGAAGATAAGGACTATTTTAGTAAGTTTTGTTTATGCAAAGTCATCTCTGTGTTGATTCCCTATCTTTATAACATGGGTCACATTTTTCTTCCTGGTGGTGTGGGGGAGAGGGCACCTACCTCAAAGAAAAATTTTGCTCTGCTTTTAGATGTACAAGGGAAAGACAGAGAACGGTTCCAGCATCCATTGATTATCAATTGTCTTCAGCTCAAAATAATCCTTATGCCAAAGTAGCATATTTTGGGGTGGCATATTTCAACCTCCTTTATCTCTACCCTGCTGGAACTGTCCAGGGAGTTGCATATCTCAAAAGCTGAGTTGGTGGCTATAAAGAGGAGATTTGGGTTAGTTCCTGAGAGGTAAGAGACCTGCAAAGGGAAAGAAGAACATAGATCAGAATGAGAATAAATAAGCAGAAAAAAGCAAATTTCAGCACATTCCCACTGATCTTACTAAACCAGGCTCCCAGTACTGGAAATAGGTCAGTCAACTTCAACAGTTGTATCTCATTTCAGGAGGCAGCATGCAGGTGGGAGTAGGGCACCCCTCTGAAGTTTGGCCTTTATGCTATGTGAATAATCACACACTTAAAGAGAGGCATTTCTATGAAAACAAAAGAAAAACAAAGATTAATGGTTGGAACAGACTCTAAAGCCAGTTTTTGAGTCCAGAAGGCAGTCAGTTGACAAGATTTCTAAATGTTGGATTCAAGGCTGGGTGTGGTAGCTCACATCTATAATCCCAACATTTTGGGAGACTGAAGTGGGAGAATTGCTTGAGGCCAGGAGTTCTAGATCAACCTGGGCAACACAGTGTGACCCCATCTATAATAAAGTCAGCCATATGTGGTTGTATGCACCTGTGGTACCAACTACTCGGGAGGCTGAGGTGGACGGATCGCTTGAGCCCAGGAGGTCTAGGCTGCAGTGAGCCATGATCACACCACTGCCCTCCAGCCTGGGTGACAGAGTGAGATCCTGTCTTATAAAAAAAAGAAAGATAGATAGATAGATAGATAGATAGATAGATAGATAGATAAATGTTGGATGAAGTATCTTTAGATGGTGGATTGAGGATGATAGGGGCAGTCTCAGTCACGGGCATTTCCTAGAGTTTGAAGGAACATCTGCTGGTAAGCTTCGTGAGTGGTCCAAACTACAATAGTGATAACTCCTTTGAAGCTATATTCAGTTGTCCAACTTCAGTTTCCAGGGCTCCAAGAATAGGGCAGTTGTGGTTCTCAGTGATGCCAAGTCACAAGTGTGAGAGAAGACTAGAAACATTAATTACAAGATGGCAGGATTCAGTTTACAAAGGGGGGAAATATCTCAATTATAATGAACATTCACAAGGGTGGGTTATAGTTTTCCATTAAAACATAAAATTTCTCTCTACAATCACCCCCAATGTGATCAAAAACAATCAAAGTATGTCTGTTTGTGTTTGCCAACTGAGTCTAGTCTCATTAAACTTGGCCTGATTATTTACATAATAAGTGCAGCAAGAATAGTAATTTAGCACGTAGGCTTTTTTGTGTTTGTTCTTCTGGAACTTTTAATAAGGACTCTCAGAATAGACTTTTAAAAGCTCTTGAGAGTAGTAAGCCAAGCCAAGAACTAGCCATTAGACTCTGTCTGTAATACTTATACATTGGGGTGAATTTCCTGTCTCTTGAGGACTCCAAAACATTCTGAGTTTCCTGGGCCTGCCAGAAAGTGACCTTCCTTACCCACCTGTAAGGCTAGGAACCCTATAAACCAGATACCAGTCTTACTCTTCCAAGGGAGCTTTGTAAGCATTGGTGCCACATAGTTAACCTTAGTTCCTTAAAACCATTGGGTTATATATGATTCCACACACATTATTCTCAAACATGACACTGCAGTCAAAGCCTTAGTAGGACAGCCCATGTTTCCAATTGTGTTCTGTTCCAAGGAGAAGAGATTCTTACAGAACTTAGGCAAGTAACTATATTGCCATGAAAATTGGAATACTCAATAAGCATTTCTGAATTTTGGAGAGATCAGGTAGGGGTAAAAGATAAATATATCATTTTTGTTTATGAAGACATAATCTATTAAATTGTTGTGAATTATCGTTAGCTTTAGAAAGGTTTCCTGACATCCAGAACATAGAACATTAAATAACCAGCAAGGTTTCAATCAAAAAGGCCATAAAAATTATAATTGTTTTTTATCAGTTCATTCAGTCCCATGTAATTAATTCTTGTTCTGCTTGATCTTAGGTTAGTGGATTTATGAATCTATCAGTTTCTCCATTAGTTCTGGAAATCTTTACTGAGTTCAGCAGTATAATCTTAAAGTTATTTAAGCAAAGTCAGCAGAAGCCTGTACTCCAGAGTACCTGCCATGGTTTTGTTCATGAATTTCCAAGATGCTCTTTCTTTGTTGAAGATGAGGCATGCTGGCCTACTGCTGACTGCATGAGCCTTCAGAAAAGCATCAGCATAAAACAGTAATTATCTGTGAATGACAATGACTTAAAATGGACACGCCTAAAGATCTGATGAGAGTTCATTAGAAGTCAATTGATAAGGACATTTGGTTGTTTCTCTGACATACAAGCATTTTAAGATAATAACCTGATACTAAGGACATCTCACAAACAGCAAGGACATTGACAGATTTCTAGGAATTTTATACAATTTCTGAAAAATCATTATAACCATACAAATATAACCCAGGAATGGTTAAATGTATTTTCTTTATTTGACAATGCTTCCCATGCAATTTAACATATAAAATAAACTCATCTCTCTTTTTACAAAGTGAGGGAACAAATCCTTTGAGAGTTTTCCAGGGGTCCTCTGGGAAATTCCAGAGTCAAGTTAAGGTCAGGAAGACTTCATTTACAATTTGATTTAGGGAAGTTGTGAAAAACGTGAACAGGTTTGAACATTTGATTAAATGGGATCACAGATCACTATGAAACAATACTTAGTTAGCTATTTAACCAAAATGACAATAAAAGATGTTCAAGATAAATATGGAAGATAACATAACCATAAAAAACTTTAGCTCTTTCAACCTTAAAAAAAAACTTGGTTTTCTGAAATAATCAAAGACGTGGTAAGTGCAACATAAAACACAGAATATTTGTTTTTCTAGGTGTATCAATCAAGAGGTAAAAAGCATTTCATAATCTCTTACCAAGAATGGACTACTGGGTACAGTGGTTCAGGCCTGTAATTCCAATGCTTTAGGAGGCTAAGGTGAGAGGATTGCTTGAGGCCAGGAGTTCAAGACCATCTTAGGCAATATAGTGAGACCCTGTCTCTCTAAGAACAAAAGAATAGATTAATAAACCAAGAAAACTTGCTCATTTAAAAGTAGTTTTGCATCAGTATACTACGTTCTAGTCCATTCTTGCATTGCTGCAAAGAAATACCTGAGACTGGGTAATTTACAAAGAAAAGAGGTTTAATTAACTCACAGCTCTGCAGGCTGTACAGGAAGCATAGCAGCTTCTGCTTCTGCAGAGGCCTCAGGGAGCCTCCAATCATGGCAGAAGGTGAAGGCAGAGTAGGCATCTTACATGGCAGGAGCGGGGGCAACAGAGGGTAATGGATCAGGTGCCACACAGTTTTAAATGACAAGATCTCATGAGGATTCAGTCACTATCATGAGGACTGTACCAACGGGGATGGTGCTAAAACGTTCTTGAGAAATCTGCCCCCATGATACAATCGTCTCCCACTAGGCCCTACCTTCAACACTGGGGATTACATTTCAACATGCGATTTGGTGGGGAAACACATTTAACCCATATCAACTACTAAGCTCATTCTTTAAAACCTTATAAATAGAACCATTCAGTCTTAGCCAGCTTGGCCACACAATGTAAGATTCTCTCTCTCTTCTCTTCTCTCTCTGCCTCTCTCTTTTTCATGAGGCTTTACAACTTTCTTTTTTTTTTTTTTGAGATGGAGTCTTGGCTCTGTCACCCAGGCTGGAATGCAATGGCAGGATCTCGGCTCACTGCAACCTCCGCCTCCCAGCTTCAAGCAATTCTCCTGCCTCAGCCTCCTGAATAGCTAGAATTACAGGCACCAACCACCATGCCCAGCTAAGTTTTGTATTTTTAGTAGAGACAAGGTTTCACCACGTTGGCCAGTCTGGTCTTGAACTCCTGACCTCGTGATCCATCCGCCTCAGCCTCCCAAAGTGCTGGGATTACAGGTGTGAGCCACTGCACCCGGCCCAACTTTCTATATCAATTCAGATTTTTGTCCTTTATTTTCATCTTTCTCATTCTGCAACAAGCTTTGGATGACCTCTAAACTACTCTAGGATAAAAGTCACTGTCATTTTTCTTTAACAAAAACACATCTCACTCTCTTTGTATGCTTTGCCTGTGGAGTTTTGTTTCTTCATCCTATTATTACTGGTAGTTCATTTACATATATTAGATTTCTTAACCCTTAGTAACATTAACTTTCAGTGAAAATGAAGAAATAAACAATTATAAACTGTCAGTTACATACATGCATTCTGTGCAAGATTAGCACAGGTATAAACACATCCTTTCATAATTTCTAGAGGCATGTTTCCTAACAGTACAACTTCTCAATGTGTTAAAAGAGCATGTTTATTAACAGATCCAAATACCTTTAGTCTCTGCCAAATTAAGAAGTCAAAAGTAGCCAGGCATGGTGGTTCATACCTGTAATCCCAGCACTTTGGGAGGCTGAGATGGGCGGATCATGAAGTCAGGAGATCGAGACCATCCTGGCTAACACGGTAAAACCCCATCGCTATTAAAAATACAAAAAAAATTAGCTGGGCGTGGTGGCGGGTGCCTATATTCCCAGCTACTCAGGAGGCTGAGGCAGGAGAATGGTGTGAACCCGGGAGGTGGAGCTTGCAGTGAGTGAGCTGAGCTCGAGATCACGCCACTGCACTCCAGCCTGGGTGACAGAGCAAGACACTGTCTCAAAAAAAAAAAAAAAAAAAAAAAAAAAAGTAAATAAACTTAAGTAGATAAACTTTAGTAATTAATATTTTGGTATTTTATTTTCTTTGAAATTATCTACATATTTCATGAATATCCATCATTTAACTTAATATAACTTTAAGATTTCAAGTAACCAAAAAGATGTTGGAAACTATTTTTAAGTCACTGTACTATAAAACACAATTATTGTTGAAATAAAGTTTGTCAGAGTAATGACTCAATCTGATTAAAATGCAATCTATAAGTTTAATAGTCTTAAACCTCAGTAGTTATAATATTAGTTTGACTAGTAAGCCCAAGTAGAATAAAATGTGTGATATTTCATGTTGACAACTTGAAGACATAACTCTTTTTAAGTAAAGCAATAATATTAAAGTGTTAGTAGTGGTGAATCCATACAGGTGTGCAGCATCCTCACATCTTGCCTACTTAGAAGAAAGAGTTCAACTGACTGACATAGGCAGAGTGAGAGACTGAGGCAAGTATTAAAGCTAAGTGAAAGTTTATTACAAAGTTTTAGAGCAGGAATGAAAGGAAGTAAAGTGGAAGAGGGCCAAGCGGGCGACTTGCGAGATCAAGTGCACGGTTTGACCTTCTGACTTGGGGTTTTATATGCTGGCATGCTTCTGGGGTCTTGCGTTCCTTCTCGCCTGATTCTTCCCTTGGGGTGTGCTGTCCACATACTCTGTGGCCTGCCAGCACTTCAAAGCGGCCTCATGCGCAGTGTGTTTACTGGAGGTGTACGCAAGCCCACTTGAGGTATTTTTTTCCCTTAGCATGTCCAGTGTTCCTAGAGGAAGTTCATCCACCATTTTGCCTTTTAGTGCACATGCTCGATCCCACTCACCCAACTCCTGAGATCTTAGCAGGAAGCTGCTGATCAACAGTTTCAGGCTTTTTCTATTTATTGGGAGACTGCCTTTCCCTGGTGCCAGCTGCAACGAATTATTATTTTAGAGAGACAGTTAAGGGCTGCCTGTCCATCACCTGATGGTCGCCTGACATTCCTGGTTGTGGGGAAAGGGAACCCTCTCCTGCCCTGTTCATGTCTGACTAGCCACCTGCTGTAACAAAACTAGTTTTATTTACCAAAGATTATCTTACATCAAATAAACTTGAAAATATGTTGGTTACATTTAACCACTAAATAATATATTTGGTTATATTTCTGAGTGTTTTAGCAATACTCATAAGTGCTTTTTAAAGCCAACTTAGAATAGAACTCATTTATTGGTAATACCATCTGGAAGTGAGGAAATGTCACGTATGTACAACATACATACATATATACACACATAAACATACAATGATTTTATTTCAAGATTTAATTTATTTAAAGACAGAAACAAATAGGGATTATTTATTTTAAGATTTTAGCCACAGGTCAGGTGTAAATATAGAAACGCAGAACTCACAAATTTATATGAGCTGGCATTTTTGTCTTTTTAAAAAAATCTGAATTGTATTTCTGGCAGATGGAACAAGTGAAAGTTACCTGTTCAGTGAAGGCTAAAGCTTTTTATCAATATTTGTGGGGGAGACTTAAACAATTTTTTTCTTGACATAATAATTTAATGTAGACAGTAGCATTAGTCTCAGGTTATTGTTTTAGTCAACAGAAAATAAAGCTAGGTGGCTTTTGGGCTGGAAATCAAAGTTATTAATATTTCCTTGGATGTTTACATATCAAAGAGATGGCCCTCAGGTCCTTGAGAAGACAGTTTTGGGTGGCAGAATATTTTACAGCTGAAACAGGAAGAGAAAAGATGTAAACTTTCAAGTAGTCCCTTTAAAAGGGAGTTTTGGGACTTTTTTGTCTATTACCAGGGTTGCTGCCTATCATTATTATTATTATCAATTGTTATTTTCTGGGACAAACAGTAAATTCTCCTGGTGTCACTGAGCTTTGTCAAGCAGGCATTTTAAAAGTGGGATTGGGGAGATGGTTTTTGGTGGCTGTGAATTTTAAGTTTTTGTCTAAATCTAATTTATGCTTGTTAATTTTGTTAAGGGAGTTATCTAGTCTAACCATGATACACTTGTTTCCTTCTTTCAACTTGATCCTCCCATTGATAGCAATACGATATTTATTTAGGGTGAGAGCTCTCTAAATATCCTTTTAAACATAAACGCTTTTTCAAATCCCAGATCCATCATCTGGCTTCTGACAATTTAGGATCTCCAAAGGTATACATGCTCCAAGATGTGATGCAAAACCAGTAAGACTTTTATGACTCAAAACCAATAATCCACTTTATGGTTTAACCAGGGACCAAGAGTTGTCCCCAAAGAGGGTGCAGAAGACTCTGCCCTCATGTACTAGGATCCATCGATCATGGAGTCATGATCGAAAGTCATTCCTAAAAATAGCCAAAGAGGAAGTGAGCTGAGACCCTCATGATCACAGGCAGCAAAAATGGTGTTTGTGAAAATGGTATCTCCAGTGTCCCACGAAACTGAGGCATCTGCAATCCCAGACTTACGGACCTGTGACACTTGGGAGGCAATATGGAGATGGGACTTTTTCAGCACTAATAAGACAATGAGGAAAGACAACAAGGGCCCTGTATGAGCTAAGACACTTTATTTAGACAAACTCCTCAGATTGCCGGCATAGCCAGGTAGGAAATTTTGCTACTGTTTCTTAGGGTCCTTGCCTGACAGAGAGTCACCTCCAGACTCAGGCCCAACCGCCCGTGCTTCCCAGTGGACAAAAACACAGACAGGGGTGAGGCATGGTGGCTCATGCCTATAATCCAAGCACTTTGGGAGGCTGAGGCAGGAGGATCGCTTGAGGCCAGGAGTTGGAGACCATACTGGGCAAGATAGCAAGACCCCATCTCTAAAAAAATTTAAAAATTACCTGGACATGGTGGTGCACATTTGTAGTCTCAGGTACATGGATGCTGATGCAGGATGATTGTTTGACCCCAGGAGTTTGAAGTTACAGTAGCTATGTTCGCAACACTGCACTCCAGCCTGAGCAAGACCCTGCCTCTTAAAAAAAGAAAGAAAGAAAGAAAGAAAGAAAGAAAGAAAGAAAGAAAGAAAGAAAGAAAGAAAGAAAGAAAAAAAACAGAGAATGCTCTTACTAGATCTAAGTCAAGCTCTCAGGACAGAAGAGAGGACTTCATCGAATTTCTTTTTTATTGGGAACCCACAACAACATGTGCTCAAAGGGACTCTAGTCTGCTGAGAACTTCAAATTCACCAGTCTGTGAGGCTGGCTCAAACAATAGGCTTATAGCCTGTGCCAATATTCTAGGCTATGATTTTCCTCCTTATAACAAACAACACAAAAGACAGAGACAAAGAGAAAACAATGGCTATCTCCAGGAGGAAAAGGATTAATCACAAAAGTCCTCAAGCCAAAAATCACAAAAGTCACGATACCCAAAGAATTAATTCTTACAGATGTTTTCTCCTGCCAATCTAAATTTGGAGAGGAAAAGACAAGGAAAGGCTCATACTGCACTCCCTCGACCAAGCTCCTTGCAGAAATCTTGGGTGGGGGGGAGTCTTTTTGACTGGGCATGGTGGCTCATGCTTGTAATCCCAGCACTTTGGGTGGCTGAGGTGGGAGAATCACTTGAGCCCAGAAGCTCGAGGCTGCAGTGAGCTGTAATGTCACCACTGCACTCCAGCCTGGGCAACAGAGTGAGACCCTGCCTCTAAAAAAACAGTATTAAAAAAAGCAGTTTTTCAAGGGTGTACAATCTCCTACATCATTCTATCTATTCTTTGATTAATTACCCTCAACCCATTTAGCCATTCATTTATTGAACAAACATTGTATTAGACATCCACTTTCTTCCAAAAACTCTACTTTAGGGTTGAAAGAAACCTAGGGATGAACCTGGCACAGTTTTTGCCCTCAAAATTCTTACCCTACGGTGGGAGAGAGGGAAGATATGTTCATGATTAAGCTCTAAGTCAGAATGGTGAAAAAAAGACTTTATAGAAGTACAAAGAATGGAGCATGCCTCTTACTAAATAGTTGTAAGAGCGAGCAAGAGTTACTAAAACACTTCAGGTTAAGCGGAGGCAGAGGGTAGGGCAGGTTAGTGATAGGGTACTTGTAAAATCTCCAAAGCATGAAAAAATTCCTAATGTCTTGAAGTAGCAGAATATAAAGTTTGTAGGAGACGATGTCCAAAGAAGAGACTGAAATGGTAGTTTGAAGCCAGTCTGTGAATCCATTGAATGGAACACTTCAGAGTTTAGTTGCCTCTTCTTGATGACAGAGACTTACAGAGGCATTTCAACTGGAAAGTGTTTGATCTGCTTTGCTCATTTGAGGAGAACAACTTTGCTAGCTATGAACAATGACAAGCAGCATGAGGGAGAATTTGCTGGCACAAACAAAACAACAACAAAAAAACCTAAGTTTATGATGCAGCAGTCCCATTAACGAGCTGCCTTTGTATACTTTTAGTTGCAATGTATAACATTCAGAAGTAACTTGGTAGTACTTATTAATCCTTTGCAAATCTTTGCCCAAATGAGTGACAGGGTCTCACTCTGTCACCCAGGCTGGAGTGCAGTGTCGTGATCCTGGCTCACTGCAACCTCCACCTCCCGGGTTCAAGCAATTCTCATGCCTCAGCCTCCCAAGTAGCTGGGATTACAGGCATGTGCCATCATGCCTGGCTAATTTTTGTATTTTTAGTAGAGACGGGGTTTCACCATGTTGGCCAGGCTGGTCTCGAACTCCTGACTTCAAGTGATCCACCCACCTTGGTCTCCCAAAGTGTTGGGATTATGGGCGTGAGCCACCGCACCCAGACTACAAAAACGTATTTATGGGGATGTTCAATGCAATAGCAGCTCATATGTCCATCCATAGAAGATGGGTTAAACTATGATGTAGCTAAACCAGCTAACACTTTTCAACCATTAACAAAGAATGATAGAGTGGGATGTGGTGGCACGTGCCTATAGTCCTAACTACTCAGGAAGCTGAGGTAGGAGGATTCCTTAAGCCCAGGAGTTCGAGGTCAACCTGGGCAATATACGATATAGCGAGACCCTGTAGAGATCTATAATACGTTCTGCTGTGAAAATATGTCCAAAATATAGGGGCCTTTTTTTTTTTTTTTTTTGAGACAAAGTTTCGCACTGTCGCCCGGGCTGGAGTGCAGTGGCATGATCTCCGCTCACTGCAACCTCCACCTCCCAGGTTCAAGCAACTCTCCTGCTTCAGCCTCCCGAGTAGCTGGGATTACAGGTACCCGCTACCATGCCCAGCTATATACACACACACACACACACACACACACACACACACACACACATATACATACACATACACACATATTTTTTGTATTTTTAGTAAAGACAGGGTTTCACTATGTTGGCCAGGCTGGTCTTGAACGCCTGACCTCATGATCCACCTGCCTCGGGCCCCCGAAAGTGTTGGAATTACAGGCGTGAGCCACCGCACCCAGCCTAAGGGCTATTTTTTGAGTTGCAAAACATGAAGTTTTAACAGTTGTCATTCTGATATGTAGAATTATTAGGAAACCTACACTGTTTTTTTTTATACTTGTATATATTTTGTGGTTTTGTTGTTGTTGTTTTTTGTTTTGTTTTGTTTCTTTTGAGGCAGAGTCTCACTCTGTCACTCAGGCTGGAGTGCAGTGGTGCAATCTTGGCTTACTGCAACCTCTACCTCCCAGGTTCAAGCAATTCTAGGGTCTCAACCTCCTGAGTAGCTGGACTACAGGCACACATCACCATGCTGAGATAATTTTTATATTTTTAGTAGAGATGGAGTCTCACCATGTTGGCAAGGCTGGTCTCGAACTCCTGACCTCAAATGATTTACCCACCTCGGCCTCCCAAAGTGCTGGGATCACAGGTATGAGCCACCACACCTGGTCCATACTTGTATATAATTTGAATTGTTTCTTTTTTCTTTTCTTATTTATTTTATTTTATTTTTTGAGACAGGGTCTGGCTCTGTCACTCAGGCTGGAGTACAGTTGTACAATTATGACTCACTGCAGCCTCAAGCTTCTAGGCTCAGGTGATTCCCCCACCTCAGCCTCCTAGGTAGCTGGGACTACAGGCGACCACCACCAACCCAGCTAAGTTTTGTATTTTTTCATAGAGATGAGGTTTCACCATGTTGCCCAGGCTGGTCTCAAATAATCCTCCCACCTCGGCCTCCCAAAGTGCTGGGATTACAGGCGTGAGTCACCACACCTGGCCTGAATTGTTTCTATTATTCACATATAACTTTGTAATCTTAAAAATATACTTAAGATTTTAAAACAGGCATGATTATAGCCTGGATTAAGGTAGTGTTGGCAGCCTGAGGAGGGAAGGCTTTGGATGCCATAGCCAAAGTAGATTGAAGAGGAATTGGAATTTGAGGGATGCAAGTGATGAAAGGAGAAGGGGAAGAGTCAAAGGTGACACTCACATTTCTTGGTAAATTGGTTGTTTGTTGATTCCACTAATAGAAATAGAGAAAAGAGACAGCAGAGGAGGGCTTCATTGAGGAGGATGACTTTGTTAGTTTCATTTTAGACTTAAGTCTGAGGGTCCTGAAAAGGCAGCTCTATGTTTGGCTTGAACCTCTCTACTTTCTACCTTCTCAGTAATTCATTAATATTTTGGATGTCCTAGCCTGTTGATGTGTGTGTACTGGAGGTGGTGGTGGTGGGAGCTAATATGTTTAGAGGTTAACATTTCATCTGTCTTGAACTTTTTATTCTCCTTTCATTCAGACCCTACAATTATTACTATGGGGAAGAAATGTGGCCTTGCCTGTGGAAATCTAGTTTTTGGAATTTTTTTTTGGTTTGTTTTCCCCCTAAAACTTAGCCCCAAAAGGGAGAGAAGATTTTTAACTAGTGGAAAAAATGTCCTGGTCAGAAACAGGAGAAAGAACATAGCTATCCTAGACATTAATAATAATAATAATAATAATAATAATAATAATAATGGAAGCAAGGGAGGGAGGGAGAAAGGGAAAGAAAGAGAGATAGAAAGGAAGAAGAAAGAAATAGAGGGGGAGGGAAGAAAGGAAAGGAAAGAAAGGGGGTTAGGCATAATGCCTTGTGTCTATAATCCCAGCACTTTGAGGGGCTGAGGCAGAAGGACTGCTTGAGCCCAGGAAGTCAAGGCTGCAGTGAGCCGTGTTTGCACTACTTCACTCTAGCATAGGTAATGTAGGGAGACCCTGTTTCAAAAAAAAAAATAAAGAAAGGAGGAAAGAAAGAAGATTCCAGTAGAATAAAGAAAAAAGGAAAAAGAACAATATTTATAAGTACCTGCAGAGAGAAGGTGAGAAGACGAAGACCTGTTTTCTACTTTTTTGGGTAGCACTGCTAAAGAAATAAAAAAATACCCAAAAGTTGCAGGACTCTAATAAAATGGAATATCACCTCTATTCCTGCCTGTTCTTTGACTGGAGGAGTGGACGGTGAGGAAATGGGGAAGTGCAGGATGAGTGATTCTGGAGAAGACATGGCTGTGCTCATGTTGGGCTGATGATGTCACTGATAACTACAACAAAGGGCTCAGCCAGGCACCCAGAAGCCTCAGGGCCACCGCACCCTAAGGACCATGCAGGCTGACACAGGCCTCTTCTCAGTAACCCAGAAGATGGTCCCGCCCTCTTGGGTCCAGGCCATACCCTGGGCCGTATCCTTAGCAGTGCTAAGGATAGTAAAAAACAGGTCTTTGTCTTCTCAACTTCTCTCTCCAGGTACTTATAAACATTGTTCTTTTTCCTTTTTTTCTTTCTTCTACTGGAATCTTCTTTTTTTCTTTCCTCTTTTTTTTTTTTTTTTTTGAAACAGGGTCTCCCTATTTTTTTTTCCAGGCCATACCCTGAGAAAAACCTCTGGGGAGAGTGTTCCAAAATGACAAAGGTTAATTTTCTCACCATACCTATAGATTAGGGGGCTTTGAGAAAAAGAGGGTATGTGTTTAAAGTATTTTAATAGTGGACTGATCTATTTTACCTCCTGGACCAGATAAAATGGAAACTGTTCGAATTCATGGAGCAACCAGACATACATGTTCAATTATGAAAAACATACAACAGATACTTATCAACACATACATCAGGAAACAAACTTACATGACCCTGCTTGGCCATCACTGTTTCTTTTCAACACACACACACATTACAAATATATATGTGTGTATGTGTGTATACATATAAAATAAGTAGGTAAGAGCTGCTTATAGCCCTAAATCCCCACAGAAAACCCCACCCGTCTTCAGTTTTATGAAAGCACTGCACTTTTTCTCATTATTTTTCAGATCATCACAGACGCTTCTGATCAGTTTTCCACTTAAGCTTAGCCCCAAATACACAGAGGCATTTTATGCTGAAAGTTAAAGAAGTGACAGTAGTTAGATTATCTTATGCCTCCTAGATTGGCTGGCTTTGAGCACTTTTTCAAAGTGTGTACCAACTAGGGTTTGTCCACTGAGTTGCAATGTCTTGCATTTGAGTCAGCCAAATGCGCTCATGGATAAAAACAGTAAGAACTCTCTATTAATGTAAATACGTTTTGTGAAGGTAAAGGTGTGCTTTAAAGGAAATTTCTGATCATGTGAGAAGTAGATGAGTAACATGAGGTTAGGAGAATGCAGCTGTGACCCTAAATGTGGAGAATACAGCCCCAGGGAGCTATGATGCACGGCCACTGGGAAGCTAATGAAATGGGCAGAGCCAGGACCAGTGGGGTAGAATTAAGGCAGAAGCTTCCTTCCCATGCTGGACATTGTGCTGGTCTCTTTCCTGCCCGGCACATGCCAGGTAGGAGGCTATGATGCGATCACAGGTCATTCCATGCCATAGGAATGGATTGACCTGAGCTGGCCTTCATAATCCAGCAATAAGGAGAAGAAAGAGGTAGGACAGAAGATGATCCTTTATGGGGGATGAGTGGGGTGGAGGGGGGAAGCTTTTAGAGGAATTGGAATTTTCACAGAGAGACATTTCTGCTTAGATACTAACAGACATACATATTTGGTCAATATACATGTAGAATAAAAATTATTTGAATTACTTCAACAACTATGCATACTTTTCAAAAGGCTTTGACACTGGCCATATAATTTAGCCATTTGGCAATATTAATAATAACTTACTAAACTAAATTTGACATTGGGATAACAGAATGGTAAAATGCAAACTGAAATCATAGCTTTATGATCACATGAATTTCCTTGAACAGCTGTTCACTGTTATTACTACTTATACCTTTGTTAGCATTCCAAGAGGATCTGATAATCATAACTAGCATTGATTGAGCAATTATTATATACCAGACATTCTTCTAAGTGCCATTATCTCAGTTACCCTGCGTAACAACCTTATATGGTAAGTATCTTTTCCTAGTGCCTTTTATTGATGACATGAATGAGGAACTGAAAAAATAGGTAACTTGTTCAAGTCCACACAGTTAGTTAGTGGAAGAGCAGGAACTGAATCCAGGCAGGGTGGTTTCAGCACTTGAATCTTAGACATAATACCATATTGCCTTCCTGGTACAATGGATGTTTACGTAAGGTGTGTTATAGGGAGAAATTCCCATATTTTCTTTTTTATACTCGTATATTGTTTGAATTTGTTTATAATAAGGATACATCTATTTTGTAACTTGAAAACTACAAAGAAGAAATGGAACAATAATCCCATTCCTTTAAAAATAGCATTGCAGTAGCTATTTCAGGTAGTGAGCTATCAAACTGGTTTTAAATTTTTTATTTATTTTAGTTTTAAGAATATTCAAACAAAGACAGATACATGTGAAAACTAAGGACAGTAAAATTGTGACATTTCTATAAAGACAAAGAGGTAGGAATAAGGCCAAAGTGAAACTAGGATAATCTCAGGTCTTAACACTCTATTCTGCGTAATAGTTTATTTTAGGTAATTCTCTATATTGGTTGGCTTGTTGAAGCTGGTGTGTGTCTGCATATGTGTGTGTGTGTGTGTGTGCACGCGCGCGTGCATGTGTATAAAAAATCTTTTTAGTGGTTCTTTTTTATTTGTGCTTCTCAACATGCTTAAGCAAGTGATATCCTTCCATATAAGGGGCAAAAGAATTTGGGACTGTGAGGCAGGCTGACAAAGAGGAAATATATCCTGTCTAAGCAAGCAAGCAAAAGGGAAAGGAGTGAAAATGCTTGCAACATTTAGCTCTTCAGAAAAAAAATTAAAAAGTGGATATCATTTCTCCTGTAGTAGTTGATTTGTCACTTTCAACAAAAGGCTTAGAAACATATCCATTATAGATATGCCTCCTTGGGGCTCAGCTTCTATCTGTCAAACAGGGGTAATGGGTCAATGGAATTGATTATGTGATCTGTAAACTTTGTTCTAGGTTTACCATATTGTGAATTTTGAGGTTTGGTCAATGAATATGCAAATCCAACCAGAAGTATCATTGGATACAAAGTATCTGTATCATTTTTGAGAATAAAATTTCCAACAGTATTTTTATATATATCAGTGAAGATCTGTGTCAGAAAACAAAACTTTATGATATGGGAAATAATCCGGCTTATCTTTGACACTACAAAATATGGCATTCCAAGTCAAATTTTATGTTTAGGTAGAATAGGGAAGTATTGGTTTTGCAGTTTTACCGTATCAACACATATGATATTTCTGCATAGAAAAACAGACCATCTAAATGGGAAAGGGGAGAGCCAGCTAGTGGGTAAAATGCTCTAACAGTATTTTAATATTCCTCAAGGTCCAATTATGACTTGAAGATGTTGTTGTACTGATTAGCAATACTAACTGAAAATTTTTCTAACAAGTTCATAACCTACGTATTTTCCAGCTATATACTGTTGCTCTCAGGGATTGGCAAAGCTGAATCAGAACACTTCTTTGCCAAGACTTGTCTGCAAATTCTTAACCTTTTTTTGTTTGCCAAGAACAAAGAAAAATTGTTGTAAACTTAGCTGCTGCTGTAACATATGAGCAGTCTTTTCCGAAAATGCAAATTAGACAAATAAGAATCATTACATCATTTGCAGAAATGCAGTTACATTTGGTTTCTGCTATTGTGTGTGTATATGTATGTGTGTATATATATATTACTTTCATATCTTACTTTATACCTTTTGTAGTGCTTTACCATTTTCAAAGCACTTGCATATGTGTAGTATTATTTGTTATTTTCTGAGATTCAAAGTTTTTAACATGCTTCTTGCTTGAAAACTTCGCTATTTCAATTTATATGATGCATGTAACACAACAAATGTTTTTATTATGGTTGTATGGAAAATTCTTATTACATCCCCAAATATAGATTATACATTTTGGCAAAGTAAGCAGTTATTGATTTTTATTGCCACACGAACTGGATTTTCAAATATTACCAAATGCATCTGTTTTTGTTTTTAATACAAAAACATCATCTAATGGATAGTGATTTATGCCAGTATGTAGGAAATAAGCAAGTATTTTGGGTCAGGTGGATTACTGCTGAAGCTTTGATTAGGCTTGAAAATTTGATACACTGGAAAGCTAATTGTTACCCTATATATTACTAACAAACCCGTTGCTTTAAATTAAACTGTATTACTGATTGTTCAGATTTTTTAAAAATAATGTCAACTTTTGTTTTAGATTCGGGGGTACGTGTGCAGGTTCGTTACACAAATATATTGCATAATGCTGAGGTCTGGGGTATGAATGGTCCCATCACACAGGTAGTGAGCACAGTACCCAATATGTAGTTTTTCAGCCTTTTCCTCCTGACCCAAGTAGTCCCAATGTTTATTTTTTCACATCTTTGTGTCCATGTACATCTAGTGTTTAGTTCTCATTTATAAGTGAGAATATGAAGTATTTGGTTTTCTGTTCCTAAGTTAATTCTCTCAGGATAATGGCTTCCAGCTCTATCCATGTTGCTGCAAACAACATGATTTTATTCTTTTTTATGACTGAGTAGTATATGCACCACATTTTCTTTATCCAAACCTCTGTTGATGGGCACATAGGTTGAGTCCATGTCTGCTACTGTGAATAGTGCTGCAATGAACACATAAGTGCGTGTGTCTTTTTGGTAGAATGATTTATTTTCCTTTGCGTATATACTTGGTAATGGAATTGCTGTGTTGAATAGTAGTTTTAAGTTCTTTGAGAAATTTTCAAACTGCTTTTCATAGTGGCTGGACTAATTTACATTCCCCTCAACAGTGTATAAGCATTCCCTTTTCTCCACAGCCTCACCAGCATCTATTATTTTTTGACTTCTTTTCTGACTGGTGTGAGATGGTATCTCTTTATGGTTTTGATTTGCATTTCTTTGATGATTAGTGATGTTGAGAATTTTTTTCATATGTTTGGTAGCTGCTTGCATGTCTTCTTTTGAGAAGTGTCTGTTCATGTCCTTTGCCCAGTTTTTTTGTTTTGTTTTGTTTTGAGACAGGGTCTCACTCTGTTTTCTAGACCAGAGTGCAGTGGTGTGATCAGCTCACTGCAGCCTCAAACTCCTGGCTCAAGCAATCTTCTCACCTCAGCCCCTAAGTAGCTGGAACTACAGATGTGTGCTACCACACCCAGCTAATTAAAAGAAAAAAAAAAATTGTAGAAACTAGGACGCACTATGTTGCCTGGGCTGGTCTCAAACTTCTGAGCTCAAGTGATCCTCCCACCTTAGCCTCCAGAAGTGTTGGGATTATAGGCATGAGCCACTATACCCAGCCCTTTGCCCACTTTTTAATGGGGTTATTTGTTTTTCGTTTGTTGATTTAAGTTCCTTATAGAATCCCGATATTAGACCTTTGCCCACTCCTTAGTTTACAAATATTTTCTCTCATTCTGTAGGTTGTCTGTGTACTCTGTCAATTGTTTCTTTTCCTGTGCAGAAGCTCTTTAGTGTAATTAGGTTCCACTTGTCAATTTTTTGTTGCAATTGCTTTTGAGGACATAGCCATAAATTATTTGCCAAGGTCAATGTACAAAATGGTATTTCCTGAGTTTTCTTCTAGGATTTTAATAGATTGGGGTCTTATGTTTAAATATTTAATGCATCTTGAGTTAATTTTTGTATATGGTGAAAGGCAGCAGTTCAGTTTTTCTTCTGCATATGGCTCGTTAATTCCCAACACCATTTATTGAACAGGGAGTCATTTCCCCATTGTTTATTTTTGTCAACTTTGTCAAAGATCAGATGGCTGTAGGTGTGCAGATTTATTTCTGGGTTTTTTATTCTGTCCCATTGGTCTATGTGTCTGTTTTTGTATCATTACCATACTGTTTATGTTACTATAGCCTTATAGTATAGTTTGAAGTCCAGTGATATCATGCCTCTGGTTTGTTCTTTTTGCTTAGGATTGCTTTAGTTATTCAGGCTCCCTTTTGGATCCGTATGAATTTTAAAATAGTTTTTCAATTCTGTGAAAAATGATGTTGGTAGTTTGGTAAGGATAGCATTGAGTCTATAGATTGCTTTGGGCAATATAGCCATTTTAATGATATTAATTCTTCTAATCCATGAGCATGGAATGTTTTTCCATTTGCTTGTGTCATCTATTTGTTTCTTTCAGCAATGTTTTATAGTTCTCTTTGTAGATCTCTTTCATCTCCTTGCTTAGATTTATTCCTAGGAATTTTATCTTTTGTGCGGCTCTTATAAATGGCATTGCATTCCTGATTTGGCTCTCAGCTTGATGATTATTCAGGTTATTGTTTTATAAAAGCCACAAAAATGTTCCATTGGATAAAAGTCATGCTTCTTAGTTAATAGAAGTCATAGTACATAAGAAGGTAAGAGTGTCAAATTATTACTAATTGTGAATGAATAATTTATCAAGAAGAGCAATTCATGATTTTGTTTGGTCAGCAACTACCACACCCTAGCGATGATGAATTCTCTAGCAGATTGGAAAAATACTTAGGGAGGGAAAAAAGATGACTTTATTGAGGATCTCTGGAAATAGGAAAATATTTAAGAAATTCTATAAGTAAAAATGAGTAATTTTATGTCAGAATAAAATAAAATTTGGCTGAATTTGTGGTTCTCCATCTGCCTGCTTGCACCTATTTGGGGCTTATTCTAACCGTGTCATTACCCTGAACAGCATGATATAGCTGGAGCCTAAGTGAGTTCTTTGTTTTCCAACCATATTGCCCCCTTTTCTTTTTATAAAATACATCAAATTCCTTACAGGTTTGTCTGTCTGGAGTACTTATCCCACCTTCTTTACTTAGTAAAGTACTATTTCTTTTTTAGGTGTCCATTTAAGTTCACATCCTTGAAGAACTTTTCTTTTGTAATAAAGACTAGATTCATATCTCCTGTTAAACACTCTTACAGTATTCAGGATATATCTTCTAAGTGGTGCATGTGGGGTGGCTAGCAGAAGAAGAATTGTATTAGGTATCACATTTGAGAGGAAGGAGGCCCAGTGGAAAAAGCTTCATCAAAAGAAAACAAAGGAGGTGTTTATATGTTTCTCAAAAGGCATGTATTTATGTGTTGGTGAAAATTGCCTTAATAAGTATTACATGTCTAATGTGTGTATAGTAACGTGTAGCTCTACAAAATATACAAAAAAGCTAAGCATACAGCCTATGCTTTTGAAAGCTTGAGATATATTTGGGGAAGTAACTCTGAAGGGATGTCCCATGTAGCCTCATATGGAGCATAAAATAATGCAATGGTATTTATCAAATGACATGTATGGGACTGGCCCGTATGGGGTCATTTGAGTACTAAGACACGATTTCTTTAACTTGCAGTACTTTCCCACAATATTCATATGAGTTAATACATTATACTTACGAAATTGTCCCTAAGATAATTAAATTAAAAATATATTACAATATTAATATGTAAACACAAATTGGTTTAAATGTTCTCTAGCAAAGATCAAATCTAGGACAGAGAAACAGGAGAAAAAAACAGGAGAAGAAAACAGGAAAATGAGGCTCAGAGCAGGGGAATGCTGTGTTGTTTCAAAGCCCTGGATGTCAAGATCCAAGGAAAAGACGAACAGAAAATAAAACCACTACCAAATATAAATATTTATTTTAATATCTCACAATTTTGTCCTAGGCCATTGCTGGTGACAGACTTTCCAATCCTTTTCAGGACTTACTCGTCACATCCTTTTCATGCTCATTATTTTGATCCTGAACATCCTTGCAATTCAAAGAGCATATAGAAGCAGAGTGAAATTAGCATAACGTCACCTATTGCTAGGATGCTCATTACCTCTACTTCCAGAACCTGTCGAGGAGGCTTCCAGGAGCCCCAGAAACACAGAAAAGCGAATCTTCAAAAGCCCAGAGCAGATAGAGAAGAAAATTCTATTTTGAAATCCATAAAGAATCTCATAATTGCTTGCAATATCTAGTACCAGTTGTGTGGGTGACAAACTGACCTATGGCAGAATTAGGAATGTGAATAGGAATGAGGCTTGGAGTTCCCCGTTCCTGCTGCCCTAACTCCCACTGGAATGTAATTTGTACAAAGAGTGACAATATGTGAAGATGTAAGAAAGAGGACTAGAGATGTCCTCCTGAGCTGTACAAGGAAGAAAGCTTTTTATGACCATCCAACTCTGCAAAGGACCTAGTTTCCCAGTGCTTATTACCATAAGGATGCAGAAAAAAGAATTCACAGACATAAGATTTCATGTGAAAACCAGGAAGAAAAGGTTACTGTATTTTTTAAAGGAATACCATTTGATTTGGTGTAATGGCAGGGTAAAGAAATGAGAAATAACAATGGGGAAAAAAAGTTGACTACAAAGATGTGAATAAGATCAGATGGCATAGTAATTTTATTCATAATTAAAACTCTGGTTCAGTTGACTGAGAGGTTTAGTTTCAGGACCATTAATAGTAGACTACTGGATACAATGTACATGTTTAAGTAAATCATAAATAAGTTTCTCTTAAGAGCTACTTTAATATTGTGGCATTCTAACTAACGAGTAGTATGATAAAATTACGCTGTTATTATAATAGCAATGTATCAGTTTTTCTGTTGATGAGATTTCTTAGGGTTAGAATATTTTTTACCAGATATGAGATAGACTTACACTTAAATACTGTTGAATGTTGCCATATAATGTGGCTATTATCTTAGAGTTAATTAAGGTTAATTTAGTTTTGAGCATTATTAAGCTCTTTGAGAAAACTGGAAGACATCAAATTCTTATAAAGGAAAGCAGGACCTATTTGTTAAAACAAAAAGAAAACAATGGTATAGCTCTGTATTCAAGATTAGTTTTCTCAATGGATACTTTGCCCGTAAACATTAAAACTCACTAACCCTTAAAATAAATAGTTCTGAATGCATGCCTCTTAACACAAGTTAAAGGTTGTTATTTCATTAAGCTAAATGTAGTATGTATAACTGATTTTTTTTTTTGAGGGAGGAGGCATTACGTTGTAGAAGGAAATGGCTTCAGATAATATCTATGAAAATAATCATAATAATGAGATTTTACACAAGATTAGAAACATTTTCAGATTTGGATAGAAATTTACACAAACCAGATTTCCCCAGGGAGATCCTAAGATAAGCTAACAATAATGTCACACACATATTCTGTTATTTTATTTGCTAAATTCTAAATTAAATTTCTGCTCTGGTGCTGTGAAGGTCACCCAGTGTACTTTTTTAGATAATACAGGAGATTCCAGGATAGAATGAAAACCAAACTAAGCAGAATATTTTTCCTTCCAAGAGATCTGAAATTTGTGATAAATACGTTTGATTTTTTGTGTGATCTTATTTGGTAAAAGTACCTTTTTCAGAAGCTCCCCCAAGTCTCTATACCCTTCTTTGTGCTACTGTGTTTTCTTGTGTATTGGAGGTGGATATGCAAAATACAATTGGGATAGATTTTCACCTAAATTTCTCACATTTTCATAAGTGTTCTGCTCTTATTTACTGCTTGCAGTTCACATGTGTATACTGCACATGTGCGCACGCACACACACACACACACACACTCTCTCTCTCTCTCTCTCTCATATATAAAGAATAAAAATGCAGGCACTGTAATAGAATACGTGTATACTTAGGGAGCTAAAGCCTGGCTTCACCGCTCAGTGCTGGTGTGAACTTGGAGAGCTTACTTAGCTCAGGTCCTTCTGTTTTCTTTTGTTTTTTATTTTTGAGACAGGGTCTTGCTCTATTGCCCAGGCTAGAGTGCAGTGGCTCAGATTTCAGCTCACTGCAGCCTCCAACTTCTGGGCTTAAGCAATCCTCCCACTTTTGCCTGTAGCTGGGACCACAGGCACGTGCCACCTTATCTGGCTACTTTTTTTTTTTTTTTGTAGAGACAGGGTCTTGCCATGTTGCCCAGGCTGGTCTCAAACTCCTGGGCTCAAGGGATCCACCCGCCTCGGCTTCTCAAAGAGCTGGGATTACAGGCCTGAGCCCCTGTACCCAGCCTAGCCCAGGTTCTTTACCTGTACAATGGGGATAAGAGTACTGATATCACAGGGTGGTTGTGAAATTAAAATGAGATATGTAAAGATACATAAAGCTCTTACTAAAGTGCCAGCAATATAGGAAGGAACAACAAATGACATTTACTCTTTTTATGCTGTCTGAAGTCATATGAATATATAGTGAAGTTTTCAGCGTAGGCTCTATGTGAGAATACAGCAGTCCCCCCTCGTCCAGTTTTGCTTTTGGCAGTTACAGTTCTCTGCCATCAACTGCAGTCTGAAAATATTAGATAAAAAATTCCAGAAATAAACAATTCATAGGTTTTAAATTGTGCACTTCTCTGAGTAGAGTGAAATCTCGCCTGTCCTGTTCTGTCCCGCTGGGGACATGAGTCCTCCCTTTGTTCAGGGGATCTATGCTGTCTACACTCCCCACCCTTTAGTCACTTAGTAACCATCTTGGTTATCAGATTAACTGTCACAATGTAGCAGTGCTCATGTTTAAGGAACCCTTCATGTAATGATAGCCCCAAAGTACAAGAGTAGTGACATCAAAATATTATTATTTTTTATTATTAAGTATTGTTGCTAATCTCTTACTGTGACTAATTTATAAACTAAACTTGATCATAGGTATGTATGTATAGGTAAAAAATAGTTTATATAGGGTTTGGTACTATCCATGGTTTCTGGCATCCACTGGGGATCTTGGAACATATTCCTGTGGATAATGGGAACTACTGTAAAGGCAAATGGATATAGAATATCTTTTAGGTTTATTTTCTTATCTGTCTTTCCCTAAAGCAATAAATATAAAGAAAATCTACATGATTGGTTTTGACAACACACAGATGTATTATATTCTGCCTTTGTAGTGCTCAGTATTCCAATATTTCATTTTGTAGATGTGAAAATTAAGGCAATCAAGGGTGGAAATGCTTATTGGAGATCATGGAACTGGCTCGTAATGGAACAGTCATAGAGTGCTGGTTTAACCAAGTTGAATACAACGTGAATGCCCCCATGAAAAGCAATGAATACAGAAGTACTTAAAAGAGTTTACCTAAGAAAATAAATAGGAAGAATGAAACTTAAAGACAGAGAGGGTATATTAATATTCATTATCACTGAAGAGAAGTAAAGAAATTTAATTTTTTAATATTATAAGTTGATGACCTCAAGCAAAGTCAAGTATTGAAAAGAAAAGTGATCGTTTCAAAGATTGAAATTGAGTGAAAACATTTCAGGAAAAGAGAGTTTTAGCTATTCTTAAAGAAAGGGAAAAAAGCAGAGTCAAGTGTAGCTTTTTGAAGAAGGTATGGCAGGAAATGGCTTCTTTTACTCCCTCAATTAAAAGTGGTAATGGATGTGCCTAACTGAAATTCCCATAGGAAAAGTTTCTTTAGTTCATCTCTCTCTTCCTCCTTTTTTTTTAGTTGACTTCCTATGTAAATATGAGAGCTCTTAATAAAAATATGACAGAAAGTTGGAAAGAGTTTTCCTGAAATAAGTACCAGATGAGTATAGGGGTTACTTGAATTATGTGCAGAAGAGAAGATGATACTCTACAGGCTTGGCTTTTCGGCGACAAATCTGAAGACCATCTCCATTGTGAATATTTCTCGTGTGGCTTGGACTTCCTCCGTTCCAGAGAAAGAATCAGTCCTTTGGGAATCTATGAAGTGCGTCCTACTGTGCTAGGCCTCAGCCACTAACACAGGTCCCTAGAGAGCTATGCTGTCTTGCTCCGTGACCTCCAGTAAGAACCCCTTCTTACTGCCCTTTCATTGGTTAACACAAGACATTTGTTGGGACCTCATTGTGGGCTAAGCACAGTGCAGTTAGTTTCCAAATAATGTTGCTCATTGGATCATTATTTTATTTTTTCTTTCTTTACCACCCCCCACAGCCATCTTTCCTTATCTGCAATATTCCATGTACATTATTTACTTTCAGCAAATGAGGTAGATCGCCCTTGAATGAAAAGACTGAAAGTGACTCACCTTTCTTCCTCCTGTCCTATTACTGTGTTCTCACGGCCTTGGATTTTCTCTGGATAACCACATATCCTAGTTCATGCTTTTGTGTCATAAGGAAAAGTTGACACTCCCTATTGAAAAGCTAAGCTTTCCTTCCTGCTATTCATCTGGACACTTCTGCCCTTTATTAGGAACTTGATTCAACAGTGCTCTCTTCTCTTGCATCTTCAATTTCTCCTTTTCTTGTTTCTTTCCTTTAGGTTTAAAAACGTATTTGACATCCTTAGGTCTTTCCTACTGTTAAAAACAAGCAAACTCAGAATCCTTTTCTCAAACTTAATACTCTGTTGAGTTGGCACCCAATTTGCCTTATCATCTAGGCTGGACTGAAGTGGTGCCATCATAGCTCACTGCAGTATCAAACTCCTGGACTCAGGTGATCCTCCCACCTCAGCCTCCTGAGTAGCTAGGACTATAGGTGCCCACTACCACGTCTGGCTGATTTTTAAATTTTTTGTAGATATGGAGTTTCAATATGTTGTCCAGGCTGGTCTTGATCTCCTGTGCTAAAATGATCCTCCACTCTCAGCTTCCCAAAGTGCTAGGATTACAGGCATGAGTTCATGACCAGCCATCAATTTGTCTATTTTTATTGTTAAGTTTCTCAAAGAAATGCTCAATGCCTGGGTCAAGGACTTCTACAGATCCCAAGATTCCTTAGGACATCCCTTTCCAACTACTCATCTATTTGATGCCAGATTTTCCACATATACGTCAACCAAAACAACATATTGCAGCAGATTGAATGCAAAAGCAGATATGAGAATCCTGCTGCCTTCTATGAAGCAAGACATTAAAGAGATTTGCAAAAATGTAAACCAGTGCTCTCTTCTTGCCAAAATTTTTTTTTTATTAGGGAAAATATATTTTTCATAAAAACTAGGTTATTTATGCTACTATTTAATGGAGTTAGCGTTGCTATTTTTAAAAGAGTTTATTTTAAAAGTCTTAACTTCTTTAGTGATAATTTCCAGTACAATAAACACTGGTAGATCTAACCCACAGTATCAGAAGCTCTTTGGGGGTCCTCGGTAATTTTGAGAGTGAAAAGGAGTTTTAAAATAAAAGTACTTGACACGTTGTGAGGCCAAGGCAGGTGGGTAACTTGAGGTCAGGAGTTCGAGACCAGCCTGACCAACATGGTGAAACCCCGTCTCTATTAAACATACAAAAATTAGTTGGGCATGGTGGCACGTGCCTGTAATCCCAGCTACTTGGGAGGCTGAGGAAGGAGAATCACTTGAATCTGGGAGGCGGAAGTGAGCGAGATCACATCACTGCACTCCAGTCTGGAAGACAGAGTAAGACTCTGTCTTTATATAAATAAATAAATAAATAAATAAATAAATAAATAAAAATAGGAGCTGAGAACAGTAGGTCTACATTCATGATTGCTTTTCCTTACCACTGTTGCCTCCTTTTTTTAAATCTCTGACGAAAGAACTGGCTCCACTAGTGTCCTATATCAGATTTCTTAGGCTGGGCATGGTGGCTCATTCCTGTAATTCCAGCACTTTGAGAGGCTGAGGTAGGAGGATTGTTTGAGCTCAGGAGTTCAAGACCAGCCTGGGCAACATGACGAAACTCTGTTTCTACAAAAAACGCAAAAATTAGCCCAGTGTGGTGGCATGTTCCTATAGTCCTGGATACTTGAGAGGCTGAGGTGGGAGGATTGCTTGTGCCTAGAGGGTGGAGGTTGCAGTAAGCCGGACCTTCTAGATAGAAGCAAGTCTCTTACCTTAGCCTCCTGAGTGGCTGTGATTTCCCTAGTTTTATATCCTTCCTAGTTGCTCAGCAATGTTTAACAGTGCCTACCTCTCATTTCTTCTTGATATTCTTTCCTTCTATGGCAACAAACTCCCCTGATTTCTTCCCAACCTTCCTGACTACCCCTCTTTTTCTCTCTTGGTTCCTTTTTCTTGGGACTGTATTTTCCTCTTAGCTGTCTCAGTATGCTTTTCCTTAAAGATTTTTTTTTTTCCTATTGCTTTTCCAAACTTTTTTTCTAGATCCAAAGCCTTTCTCATGGTGTCAAGAAAAAAGCATTCCAGTTGCTAGATGAACAGCCTGTTTCAGTGTCATGGGTCTAAAACAAGACAATGTTTTCCCTCCAGTAATTCTTCTGGTTAACTTGATGCCTGTGTCTATCATGGAAACCGAATTTCCTAAGTTATGCAGATTTAAAATGCTAGGTAATTTCTTACTCCTGTCTCCACTACAGCTAATGAATCAGATGTTCTGTTTGTTCTTCTGTGTCATCCCAGTCCACTCCCTGACAAAGCATATCTGAAAGCTTGTCATCACAAACCTAGGCTATTTCAATGGTCACTTATTAACTGCCCATCCCATGAATAGAATTTCATTTGCCCGATTTATCCTACACAGCCCTTCAAATTTATCAATGAAATCGCTGGTTTTCAACTTTTATTTTTAAGTAGGAAAAGCTTTTCCATTAAGTTTTTGCAAACAAATATAATGCAATCCAATATTTGCCCTCCAGAGCTATGCAAGTAGATTTACTGCTGAAACCGTGAGCAAAGAAATACTCAAAGCTTCTTCTAAGTTGTGTATGTATCACAACAGATGAAGGAAATTATGAGATGGGCACTTGGGAGACTGTTTTCCTCGTTGTCCTCTCCTTGTGAGAGGTAGAGCTGTAAGCCCCCATTTGAGCCAAAGCTAAGGAGTCCAGTGCCCATGAAAAAGATGTAAGCAATACTGTCCTCCTTGATGGAGGCTACAGAGGCGAGAATCACAACTGCTTAGCCTGGCCCTGAGGCTGCCCCTGTGGCACTGCTGAAAGCCAGTCTTTTATCACAAGGCAGTTTCTCTAGACAAGATTATTCTCATCTTAAGCATGAGGCAGGGGTGTGTGTGTGTGTGTGTGTGTGTGTGTGTGTGTGTGTATGTGTGTGTAGTGTCGTGTCTAAGTCTACTTGCCTGCTTTCTGGGAACTGGTAAGAGATAGGAAGATAGAAGTCGTCATCATTCCAAATGTAGGCTTTCACTTAATTTATCTATTTTCAGTCTGACACCACATATTTACATGTCTCTCAGCCTGCATCCCTAAGCTCAAAATATTTCTGCTTTAATCTCTTCAGAGACTGAACCTCCTATTCCCCACTACATGGAGAAGGCTTAGTTATCTGTTATTCAAGGTGTTGCATGGATCTGTGTATATACTTTAATTCACTCCTTCTGTTTTCAGCACCAACACCTTCCCCCTTTCCTCCTAGCTTCCTTGATACTTGGTGCCTCCAATTTTTGAGGCTTTCTATAATTATTTGCACAAATCAACTTTCTTGTTCATTTCCTTCTTTATATGAGCACAGATTTCAGCATTTGTGACTTTGACAAGTCAGTTGTTACAAACTCATCAGCTGCCCATCTTATAAAATTTCTTTTTTTTGTATTTTTTTTATTATTATTATACTTTAAGTTCTAGGGTACATGTGCATGACGTGCAGGTTTGTTACAAATGTATATTTGTGCCATGTTGGTGTGCTGCACCCATCAACTCGTCAGCACCCATCAACTCGTCATTTACATCAGGTATAACTCCCAATGCTACTCTGTCTCTTCTAGCCTTTTCTACTCTGTCTCTTCTAGCTTTTCTTTTCTTGTGTGTGAATACCCATTTTATTTCTTTACTTACCCTCATTTTAGTGGCATTTCAAAAGGTGTACTAGTTACCTATTGCTATATAACAAATTACCATAAACTTAGTTGCTTAAAACAATGCACATTCATTCTCTTAGCATTTCTGTGGGCCAAGGAACTGGGTGTAGCTCAGCTAGGCTCCCTACTTCAGAGTCTCTCACAAGGCTGCAATGAGGTGCTGGCCAAGACTGGGGTCTCATGGGAAGGCTCAAAAAGAAAAGCATCTACTCGTATGCTCCCAGAGTTACAGGCAGGTTTCAGTTCCTGATGAGCTGATGAACTGAGAGTCTTGTTCTTTAGTGACTCTCGGCCAGAGATCACCCTCATCTTTTGCCACATGGCCCTCTCTCTATAGCAGTTTGTTTAATCAAAGTTAGCAATGGTGAGAATCTGCCAACAAAATAGAAGTCACTATTTTATATGACATAATCACAGAAATGACATCTCATCATGTTTGCCACATTCTATTGGCTAGAAGCAAGTCACCAGGCCCGCCCATACTCAACATGAGGAGATTACAAAGGGCATAAATACCAGGAGGAAGATTAGAGGCTATTTTAGTCTGTTGATATAGGACGCAAAGGTGATGAACACATGGGTCCAAGTCTCTCTCTATAAGTGGAGTCCCCATTCTCTCTCACTTCCATCATGCTTACAGTCCGCTTCTCTTGTCAAGGTCAATAGTGACCTCCATCTTGCACAATCCAGTGAACTATCCCAAGTGTTCATCATTCTCAAACAACCAGTAGCAACTGACATATTCTCTTCCTGAGGCATTTTATTTCTTTGGATTGGGGATCCCTCACCTCGTCTTTTCCCTTCATCTCTTATCTCTGACTCACAGGCTCCTTTGCTCAGCCTCATTTTTCTTCCTTTTGGAGGGCTAAATGCTAGAGGTCTACAGGGCTCCATTTCTAGCCCTTCACTCTTCTGTAATTGCACACTCTACTTAAGAAATCTAGTCTCATGACTTCATAGTCCATCTATATATTGATGACTCTTTAATTTATATCTCCAGCTCCAGCCTTTCCCCTATGCCCCAGATAGTGCCCAATTGGCATCTGTACTTGGACTCAAAGACATTGCAAACTTGATTTCTCAAAAAATTAAAAATAGAACTATCATTCGATCCAGCAATCCCACTACTTGGCACCTACTCAAAGGAAAAGAAATCATTATATCAAAAAGATACCTCCACCTATATGTTTATTGCAGCACTATTCACGATGGCAAAGACATGGAATCAACCTAAGTGTCCATCAATGGATGACTGGATAAAGAAAACATTTTATATATATGTGTGTGTATATATATACACACACACACACACACACACACACACACACACAAAAACACACCATGGAATACTACTAAGCCACAAAAAACAAAATCATGTCTTTTGCAGCAACATGGATGGAATTGGAGGCCATTATCTTAAGTGAAATAACCCAGAAACAGAAAGTCAAATATTGCATGTTCTCTACTTGTAAGTGGGAGCTAAATATGTGTGCCATGGATATAGGGAGTGGAATAATAGACACTGGAGACCCATAAAGTTGGGAGGGTGGGAAGGGTTCGAGGGATGAGAAATTACTTAATGGGTCAAGAGACACTAAAAGTTCAAATTTCATTGCATTCAATATATCAGTATAACAAAACTGCACTTGTACCTTCTAAATCTATACAAATAAAAGCTAAAAAAAAAAAAAAAAAAAGAAAGAAAACAAATTAGACATTTCAAATGACAACTTAATGCAGAATTCTTGATTTCCTCATCCTTTCCTGACCTTTACCTAAAAACACACTCTGCCCAAACTGATGCCCATTTCAATAAATGTCACTACCTTCCACCCAGTTGCTCAGGTGGAAATCTAGGTATTTTCTTTGTTCCTCTTCTTTTTCTTCACACCCCACATACACTTCTCACTCAGCATATCCTGACAGCACCACCTTGAGAATATGTCCGTTATCCAATCACTTCTCCCCAGTTCTCCTGCAATCACCCAGGCGTGGTCATGTTTGTCTCTTGCTTCCCCTTGACTGGTACATGTGCCGTTCCCCTTTGCATCAAGCTTACTTCTGCTCCAGGATGTTTATATTTGCAGTTCTCTCCACCTGTGATTCCAATCCTTCTGATTTGCATGTAACTCACTCTTTTATATCATCCAGGTCTCTCCTTAAATACCACCTCTTTGGAAAGGCTTCCTTGATCACTCCGTGTAAAATGGCCAAGGCTCTTTTATTCACTATCTTCTTTTGCCCTTTTATTTTTCATATATGACTACGTGAAAGTACTATCTGTTGCTATATGTCTAGTTACTTGTTATGTGAGTATAAGCTTAATCAGGGTGATTCTTTCTTGCACTTAGCACTGTTTCCCTATAATCCAGTACAAAGCCCAGTATGCAAGTTACAGGCATGCGGTAAGTGTTGGATATGTGCACCAGTTGTTGGACAGGATTGAACTTGTGAAGTCAGCTTTCTCAGGTGACCTCAAAGGCAAGCATTAGTTTACCGAATAGTACAATAGGTGTGTGTGCATATACATATATGTATAAGAGAAGTTGATTTTTTAAGCCTGAATTAGTGATAGCAACTCTGTTCATGAGTGATTATGTGGTTCTTTTTTGTCTTTACTCTTTCTTAGAGCAATTCTTCTCTTCTTCCCACATTCTTCGCCTGCTTAGAGTAGATAATAGAGGAGCTGTAAGATGTCTGAGTATATAATGTAAGGGGGTCTGGTTCTTGCCATATATAGAATACATATAGGTCCTATTATAAACAACATATGGTTCCTCTCATATATAGAATACATACAGATCCTATTAAAAACAACATAGTATACCTTTAATTCAACACATGACTGTTTCTTGTACAAAGTTTCACTGAGATCTTTATTGTGGAGAATTGCATGACTATTCCAGTCCTAGACTCAATTTGAATAAAAACATAGGAACCAAATTATTCCACTAAATAACTGATTGATACTTAAATGTGACTATGATAGCTTTATAGAATACTCCAGAACACATACAGTCATATCTCACTTAACAATGTGGCTATATTCTGAGAAATGTATCATTAGGCAATTCCCATCATTGTGTGAACATCATAGGGTATATTTACACAAACCTAGATGGTATAGTTCACTACACACCTAGGCTATGTGGTACAGACTATTGCTCCTTGACTGCAAATCTGTACAGCCTGCTACTGTACTGAATACTGTAGGCAATTGTAACACAATGGTATTTATGCATCTAAACATACTAAACATAGAAAAGGTACAGAAAAATGCAGTATAGAAAACAAAATATGGTATACCTGTGTAGAACACTTCTCATGAATGGAGCTTGCAGGACTGGAAGTTGCTCTGGGTGAGTCAGTGAGTGAGTGGTAAGTGACCGTGAAGGTCCAGGACATCACTGTATATGGCTGTAGACTTTATAAACACTATTCACATAGGGCGCACTAAATATATATTAACAATTTTTCTTTCTTCAAAAGTTAACCTAATTACTATACCTTTTCACTTTATAAACTTGAATTTTTTAAACCTTTTGACTCGTGTTATAACACTTACTTTAAAACATAGATACATTGTACAGTTGTGCAAAAATATTCTTTCTTCATATTCTTATTCTATAAGCTTTTTCTGTTTTAAAGTTATTATTATTATGATTTTATTTTTTAAACATTTTTGTTAAAAGCACACATTAAAAACACACACACACATTAGCCTAGGCCTACACAGGATCAGGATAATCAATATCAGTGTCCTCCACCTCCATATCATGTCCCACTGGAAAAAGTCCAGGGACAATAACACACACAGAGCTGTCACTTTCTGTGATAACAATACCTTCTTCTGGATACCTCCTGAAGGAACTGCCTAAGGCTATTTTACAGTTAACTTTTTTTCAAGTAAGTAGAAGGAGTGCACTTAAAAGAACAATAAAAAGTATAGTAAATACATAAATCAGTAACATAGTCATTTAGTATCATTAGCAAGTATTGTGTACTGTGCATAATTGCATGGACTAGCCCTTTATATCACTGGCAACACAGTAGGTTTGCTTACACCAGCATCACCACAAACACATGAGTAATGTGTTGTGCTACAATGTCACTAGGTGATAGGAATTTTTTAGCTCCATTCTAATCTTATGGGACTATTGTCATATATGTGGTCCACAGTTTACTGAAACATTGTTATGCGGTGCATGACTCTATTTCCATACCGTACTTCCAATTATAAATTAAGTTGTTTGATTTCTAGTCGGAAAATTGCTTTGATAATCTTGTAATTGGATTTATATGCCTTTGAGTCTCTCAATTAGAACTGATTTACTTTTCCATTCCTTTCTCCTTCCTCTCTGGTCATATCCCCACTCCACATTAGGAGTTCTTTTTGGTAACCAGATACACAAATACTTTGCATTAAGTGGTTATAGTGAAAGCAAGGCCTTTTATTCTAGTGAGTAATTATTCTTATATTCCAAGAACAAACTACTTATTAATAATAATTGGGTATTCGGGGCTTATAAGTTGTATTTGAAAGATGCTGCCAGGTGTGGTGGCTCACGCCTGTAATCCCAGAACTTTGTAAGGCCGAGGCAGGCAGATTATCTGAGATCAGGATTTCAAGACCAGCCTGATCAACATGGTGACACCTCATCTCTACTAAAAAAAAATAAAATAAAATACAAAAATTAGCCAGATGTGGTGGCGAGCACCTGTAATTCCAGCTACTTGGGAGGCTAAGGCAGGAGAAGTGCTTGAACCTGCGAGGCGGAGGGTGCAGTGAGCAGAGACTACACCACTGCACTCCAGCATGGGTGGCAGAGTGAGACTCCATCAGAAAGAAAAGAGAAGAGGAAAGGGGAGGGGAGGGGAGGGGAGGGGAGGGGGGGGGGAGGGGAGGGGAGGGGAGGAAAGGAGAGGAGAAAGAAAGAAAGAAAGAGATGTTATCCATGATTTAGTGGAAATGAGAAAACCAGGAAAATACCATGCAATTCTAATGAAAATTCTAGAAAACTAGAAAAAGAGAAAGAGAAGGAAATTGAGAAGACCCTGTCATCTGCTGAAATGCTGAGTTTTCCTAATGAAGGAGAACACAATTCTAGTCAACTAAAATGCTTCCAAGAAAGTCACTGTTTTTGTCCATTTATGTCTTTCTGCTTTCTTTTTCCTTTTTCCCTAAAAGTTAATTAAATATTAATTACTTTTAGAGGAAAGATTGATAAAATGGTCAAGAAAAGCAAAGTTTCTTACTTTCTCTGCCAGATTTTCAGCAAAAGTAATAAAAGAAAAATCTTAAAAAGGGAAACTATGCGATTCGAATGAAAGATCCATTTTAAAATGTTATTGTGGCAGTATAAAATGATACTGTGTGCTCAAATACCTAAAAACTTTTGCAACTGTTGAAATGGTATTTTTAGTATTACTTAGGGTGTTGTATGAGGTGTCTTATGTAACTTTTTAAGGTAAAGAATTTTGCTATTCTCAACTTCAGTTTATGCATCTATAAAATGAGAGTGCAAAATAATATTTCTACTTCATAGGGTTATCGTGAAAGTTAAATGACAGAGGGATAAATGAAATATTTAGTATACTGCCTACCATATAAGCCAAAGCTAAATAAGTGATAACCAAGAACAAACACAGAAAACTTCCCAAATAAAAATATGACTAGAATAACTGTAATGTATGGACCAACACAAGCACATTTAAGAGTGAACACAGGTGCTATTAGTAATTACACCTGGACCAAAAGTATAACCCAGGATGCTCCCTGACATACTAGAATTTATGGTTTCTCTACCTATAATCTATTAACATAGCGGGCATTAAACCTTCTCTTTTTTGGAGACCACACATGTACCGGACAAGTAGAGCCTTGATTCAATCGAGTGCCAGTAACTCACCCAGATTTTCAAGGAGTGATATTTACTAGGATTATGGATTAATCAGAGCTTGTGTTTACCAAAGTAAAGTTCACCAAAGATTCTTCAAATACGTCCACAAGCTAACTTGGCTTATATCCAGTTACTTATAAATCAGAAGATTCCCCAAGATTTTACTGTCTGCCTGATTAAAGCTAATATGTGCTATAAGTGTTTTCGAAATGCTTTTTTCCAAAACCGTCCTTGCAGTTAAGGTGCTGCTAATTCAAAGGACCCATGACTTCCTATCAGAAATAAAAATGACACTTAATGAGAACAAAACATGTTTTCACTTGAAATGCAATTAAACCAACTTGGACAAACAGTGTTTTTCTAACTAAGATAAAAACAGCTGTGTTTATGAAGCTGCTCTAACGGGATTAGAATTTCTCTTATAGAAACATTTGCTTTATTTAAGATACATGATTTGTATTTTAATTGACATTTTAGACAATGATACTTTTCACTACAGTTTTTTCAGTCAAGTTATTTCTTTAGGGAGTCTTTCTTATAATTCATAGTGAAAAATTTGATCATGTATTAATAGAGATTTCACGGAGATTTGTTTTTAAAGGTTTTTATGTGAAAGGCCTCCCGACAAAAATTTTACTTCATGACTAGATATGATTTAATCATGATTATGTCAAAATTGTAATTGTTAAAATGCCTTAAGAAATATAATTTCTGCATACATTTGTGTAATTTTCCTAAAATGCAAAATTTGCAAAAATTTCTAAGGTGTAGAAAAAACATTTACTTAAGTTGCTTTTTTTTTTATATTCATTTGTATGTTTTGGGATTTTGTAGATATAACCTATGCCTTAGATTGCTACATGTTGATGTGACTTGCTGATGTTTCACCAAAAAAAAAAAAAAAAAAAAAAAAAGAATGCTTCCATTTCTACACTTAACATTTTCTTTTCTTTATCTTTCATAATTGTGGTCCATAACACTTGGAGTAACAACATGTTTTCCTGTGTATATGTAATATAAATGGTTATATACAAACAACAGAAGAAATACGCAATTTCCCAAAACAATAACATTTGAGGACGTCATTACCAACACCACCACCACTAGAAACATTATTGCTGTTAAGAGCTTGATCTAGAAAGTACAAGCTTAAACTCCTCTGTTTGGAAACAGCATGTAATCGGGATATGAAACTAGACATTCAAGTATAATAAAATGGATTTAATTAGTTATGTAGCTATAAAATACCTTTAAATTTGTTTTAGGCTATGTCTGCATTAGGCAACTAGTTAAATGTTTTGTCTAGATTTATTTATTTTAGTCAATTTAATTTTAATAATTACATCAACTATGTGTTATTTGCTTCCTTTAAAATAATCACAGAACAGGCTGTTTTAGGATCAGGTAGAAACTAAGACAATCTCTTTTGAACAAATTTTATTTTTATTGCCATTAAAATTCTTTACTTAATGTTATTCCAAGATTAATTGTCTTAAAAATAGTACATTTAGCCGTGTAAAAGAGAAAACAAGTAACCCTATCAAAATTGAACACTGTTAATTAACTAAACATAGAAAATAGATTCATTCATTATCCACCAAAAATTTCAATGTACCTGCCAGGTAAAAGCACCATATTCAGTACCATGAAAGCAGTAATGATTCCAATAACAGAAAATCATTCCTCAAAGAACTTATCACATGTTTATGTATAAGTTAAAATGCACTGAATGTCAAAAATGCAGATGGCGCTTTGATCAGGGACATATTAGCAATGTATTCAGACAGGATATTTATTTTCTAGGGTTTTCATTGTAAGGCAGAAAGGTTAGACTAAAAAGTAATGTTAAAAATACTAATTATTTTTGTATTCTAGACATTTCTATAAGAAATGTATGGAAATAGAACTGTAATTTTGGCAGTTTCTGTCACAGTGTCAGTGAGCAAATAGATGTCATACTCATGACTACAGAAAGAGGACATTCTCTTTACCAGCCACATACCTCTTACCCAGAAACCCTTGGAGAAGCTTTATAAACCCACATACTGAAAATATGGTAATGAGGAAATGCTGTCTGCCATGGGAAGGGGAAGATGATCTAAAACATTTAGGATAGGTAATTCCAAAACTATGTCTTGAGATAAAACCATGCCTTGAAAAGGAAAAAGAACAGCAAAAACAGCTAGTTAGCCAAAGGTCAACAGAGCAAACCCTAACTGGTAAACTTGTCTGAATCTTTACTGTATTCCTCAAGTTATAAACTGTTTATAGACTCCTTCAAACAGGATTAAATTTTGGAGGCATTTTCTTAAAAAAATAGTAAATTCCCACTATAAAATTAGTTATAGGCTTTGGACAGGATTCTTGCCAATGTGGGGCTCCGAGGCTTCAGTTTTGTTAATTTCACAGTAATTCCACCTTAGTTCACAGATATTTTCAAAACATGGGAAGTGTGATTGAAGTCAGGGAAGCCTAATCAAATATGAGTTCTAGTGCCATAGAATGGTGATGTTGAAATACTTGGCTTTTATTGGCTATTAATGGCTTTTATTGGCATATTAATGGCTTTTATTGATGATCTCAAGTTCTGTCTATAGAAACATTGATGTCTGATTGTAACAGACAGTTTAATCAATGTATAAACCAATCTGGATGGTTCAGATCTCAATTCCAACATTTCTTTCAGAATTCAGGCTCAATTTATCTAAATTGGGCTCACTATATTAATTTTACTTTGTCCATACAGAGGCTGTGGGCTGAGTTTTAAGCATACTATGTTTTTGAGCATTCTGAGATTGTTCCAGTATTTTAAAATTTTAGATTATTTTGGTTTCTTGGAATTATTTAATACACACTGCAATTTTCCCTGAAAAACACATGTAAGCTAAAATGGCTTTATGGAAATGCTTTATGTTTTAATGATGTTGGGAAACAGAGATAAATTCACCTGGTCACAATCAAAGGAAACTTTTTCTAAACTGCATAGCTATAATTATAATTCTATTCCAACTGATTTTGAAGATTTTAAATATTTTACCCTGTTTTTGTGTCTCTTAAGGAGTTTCTGTTTGGGTTATCTGGACAGATCAACAGATAAAAACTTATGTCCTAGAGCAAAAACAGTACATTTAAACACATCTTTTCTTTCAGGCCAAAAAGTTTGCTGTTTCAGGACCATGGACCTCCTTAGGAACATGTACATATTTCCCTAATGAATCCTTCGGCTGTCATATGCTTCTGAGTTAAATTGTTATTACTGATAGAAAAGTTCTTTATGTCTGCCATAAATGTGCATTAAAGTTTATATAGCATTCACCTTCATGCCTGGCATTTTATCTTACTGATTATTTTGGCAGGAAACAAATACCAAAAATCTCCCCTTGAGAAATAAAAACAAACTACAACCCTCTAAAAATAGAAAAAAAAAAAGCCACAGCTCTTCAGGTCCTCCTTGGACCCATGGACAAGGCTCATAAACCTCCTTGGTATCCATTCCACGTTCTGTGAGTCTGGCGGATGGTCAAAGGACTAGAGACAGGATGATCTACAAATAGGGAGCTTGAATTTCCAAATCAGGTTTGATCATCTGCTCTTTGTGATTTTTTTCCAATTGCTTCCCCATGTGCCTTGGTTTAGTCTTTCAAAAAATAAGAATTTTATACCCCAAGGATGTAAAATACCATGTCAGAGCACTTTTTGTGCCTGGAATGCACCTTGAAGATAGCCTTGCCCATTGTCCAGCTCTTCATTTTTCAGATGGAGAAGAAAGTGAGGTCTGGGAAAGTAAAATGCCTGCCGAAATCCACAGAGCTAGGAAGTAGCAGAGCACAGATCATTACCACACATTCCAAACTTTCTTTCTATTTATCATTTTTGTCCTTGAACCCCTTCCTGTCTCAGACACTACTTCAATTAAAATTATTTTATAACTGCAATAATGTACACTTGCCATGTAACACATTGCCCAATACAATTCAATCTTAGCGTCTGGAAACAATACTCATTTATTAACTCACAGTTTTGTAGGTCAGAAGTCTGAGCACAGCATAACAAAGTCCTTAGGGTCTCACGAGGCTGAAATCAAGGTATTGACTGGGCTGTCTCCTAATCTGGAGCATGGAGCCCTTTTCCAAGTCCATTCAGGCTGTTGGCAGGATTAATTATTTGTAGCTATAGGACTGAAGTCTCTTTTCTTGCTGGTTGTCAGCCAGGTGCAGCTCTGAGCTCTTAGAGGCTGCCCTCAGGTCTTAGACATGTGGCCCTCTCCCTATATGACAGCTACTTCTTCAAAGCCAATAGGAAAATATTTCTCTTCAGGAAAGGTTCACCCCCTTTTCTAAGGACTCTGCTGATGAGATCAGACCGATGCAAGACCATCTCTCTCTTGATGAGCTCAAAGCCAACCGACTAATAACCTAGTTAAAAGTGGTATCCCATCATAGTCGTAATTCTCACTTGTGCTCAAGAGGAGGAGATAATACAGGATGTGTGCACTAGGGGACAGGAGTCTTGGGAGTCATCTTAGAATTCTGTTTGTTGGCCAGGCGCAGGGGCTCACGCCTGTAATCCCAACACTTTGAGAGGCTGAGGCTGGCGGATCACCTGAAGTCAGGAGTTCGAGACCAGCCTGGCCAACATGGTGAAACCCCGTCTCTACTAAAAATACAAAAGTTGGCCTGGTGTGGTGGCACAAGCCAGGTTCTCAGGAGTCTGAGGCAGGAGAATTGCTTGAACTCGGGAGGCAGAGGATGCAGTGAGCCCAGGTCACGCCATTGCATTCCATCCTCAGTGGCACAGTGAGACTCCATCTCAAAAAAGAAAAAAAAAAAAAATTATGTTTGTCATGTCAGTCAGATTCTACTCATTCAAGTACTAGATTTCCTTTTGCCTCCTCTTCCCTTCTGCTGCACCCCAACTGAGTTGGTTCAGTGTCTTCTATCCTACAGGAAATCCAGAAAGGGATGACAAGAGAAAGTAAATTCAGACCAGGGTGGCAAAAACTCCAAATCCATGAAAATATGGTATTTTTATTGGGTTCATGTATTCTTTGTAAGTGCATTGGCCAGGGATAATTCAGAATTACCTTCTTACTGATTACGGAATAGTAAAATTTACCTATTCTTTAGGCATGAAGCTTCTTTTAATAAGGCTGGCCTGGATTCAGAGATGTCTGGAGACATCTGTGCTGGGTTGGCAGGAGCAGCAGCAGCTGGAAGTCAGGGGAGAGTGGCAACCAAAGAGCTGCCATTTTCTTAGTGCCTATGCAGGCTGAGACTTTACTTCCATGAGCTCATTTAATCCTCACAATGGTGACTGATACAGTCAATATTATAATCCTCATTTTACAGATGAGGAAATACCAGAGATGCAGCAGAGTCAGAGTTCAAAGCTCGGTCAGATACATTGGTGCTTTTTTGAGGACAGGCTTCTCCTTGTCAGGCTTTGATGAAGATGGTTATCCTTTTTTACTTTTTTCTTTTTTGAGACAGTCTTGCTCTGTTGCCCAGGCTAGAAAGGGGCGCGATCTTGGCTTACTGCAACCTCCACCTCCTGGGTTCAAGTGATTCTCCTCCCTCAGCCTCCCAAGTAGCTGGGATAACAAGCACACGCCATCATGCCCACCTAATTTTTGTATTTTTAGTAGAGACAGGGTTTCATAATGTTGGTCAGGCTGGGCTGGAACTCCTAACCTCAAGTGATCCACCTGCCTCAGCCTCCTAAAATGCTGGGATTACAGGTGTGAGCCACTGGGCCTAGCTGTGACTGTGACTCTCTGGGGCTCTCAGTACATTTAGGCAGAGATTGGGGGATGGCAGATGGAGATGCTGAGTGACAGGCACCCTTTGAGAGGGAGGCTATGTCAAGCAATCAAAAAATTTCAGCGATATGAAGGGACTGTTTCTCCCTTCAAGAGTTATAATTAAACTTTCCAGAAATCAAGATCCAGGCTATAGATTATAAAAATTTTATTCCTAAAGGAAATTATAGACAAGAAATTGGTTGAACCTTATAATACCCCACGATGGTTCATGAGCAACACGTGTTCATATGATTATACCATGTTTTGAAATATGGGTAAATAAGGCACAGAGTAGGCGAAAGTGAATTTAGGGACATCAAAATGTAACGGCAAAAATCAGCTAGGCTTGTTCTTGAATCCCTCAAACTGTAACTTTTGGCTGAACAAATCAATTAAGATATAGCTAATACAGCTGCAGAGCTTGGAAAAGTTACAGTTGCTTTGTTAAAGTATATTGAGTTGGAGTAAAAAGTTCTATTTGGAAAGATTTCAAAACCCTTCAATGGCGGCCCAATCATTCCGAAGCTGAATTAAATGTAAATTGTGAATTATCTGCATACGCCTATAGTCTATACATTTTAATATACATATGGTGGTTGTGTACTTTAAGAAGATAAAGAGATGATTCCTGAGGCATCATTACTGCATGGCAGAGAGACAAACTTGAAAACAAGTAATTATAATAATGCAGGTGTTAAACTGAAGATACAGAGAAGGAATACACATATTCCACAGCCATTGGTTCCCTTTGGGAACATCAGGAAAAAACAGAAGAGGCAAGTTTTGAGTTGGGTCTGGAAGAATGGAACTTTAGCAGGCAGAAAAGGAGAAGAAAATTCCAAATAGTAGGCAAAACACAGTTAAAGTCATAGAGGCAAGAAAACATAAGAGGCTAGAAAACCATAGTTCAGCGTGGTCAGGGTGCCCAGAACGCACAGGAGAAGATAGAAAAGAGGTTGAGTGTTTATGTAGCATTGAGATTGGAAAGGACCTGGCTGCCCTTTAAAGAGAAGTTTCTATTTTATAGCAGCAGGAATCCAATAGAGACGTTACAAGAAGGAATGACAAGATAATCGCTCTATTTTAGAAGATTAACTCTTGTAGCAGGAGTGGGGATGGCTGGGGATGTGAACTGAAACTGACGCTGTGTAAGAAGAGAATTTACAAGCCCAATCAAAGAATGAGGAAGAGGACCCAGGTCAGGGAAGAAACAAGATAGGCGATGAGAATAAAGGCTGCTTCAGCGGTAAACACTCTAGAATTGGGGGCACCAAGTGGCTGGAGGCAGGTGAGAAGAAAAGGAAGATGTAAGGAGAAAAATGCAGGATGATGCCTAGTTTCTGATCTTGAGCTCTGTCTGGCTTTTTTTTGCAGGGAAGGGATGGAGATTAATGAACTGTCTTTGGGCATGTTTAGTTTCAGGTAGTTGGAAATGCAGGCTTGCTGTTCAGGAAACAACTTAGAGCTGTAGATAAACATTTAAGAATTATCAACATTTGAGGTAGTGGCAAGTGAATGACGTTTTCATAGAATTATCATGTAGTTAAGAAGAAAATAGTTTTAAATATTGGACCAAGGGCCAGCATTTAAGAGAAAGTTAAGGAAGAAAAAAAGATTTAGGAAAAAGAGACACAGAAAGTCATGCCACTGAGATTTTACTATGAGTCCCAAGAAAAGATTTAAGATGAGTGTGTGTCAATGTCCCCTAGGCATAACAAGGATTAAAAAGAGTTCAGATGACAATTAGGAAGGCACTGGTGAACTCTGACCAGTTTAATTAGATTGGTGGAGAGCTGGAGACGAGACAGAGTCCTTGAATTGATAAACAAAAAAATAAGAGAGTGTTTGGTAGTGAAAGTAAAGGGTCAAAAGAAAGGTTTTTGTTGTTGTTGTTGTTGTTGTTGTTGTTGTTATGGTTTCTTTGATAGAATGGGGAAAGATAATGGTTAATTGGGGTAACCCGGCAGTAGAGATTGGCAGGGCAGGTAAACCTGCAGGACAAAGAAAGGAGAGTATGGATTAGACTCTAATAAAAGTTTCTTAGGGAAGAGGGGAAGAAGGAAAAAAAAAAGGATGAGTTGAGAAAATATATATTAAGTTCTTTACATTGCGCTTCTCAGAGCTATATTTAGCACCCATAATAAATCCACTCTGATAAGAATCCTAGTATGTTGCTGACTCTCAGCGCTCTGCTTTTTGTTATGAAATAAACATGATTTCCATGTCATTCTGTCAGACTATCTTTTAGAAACAACAACAATAAAAAAAAAGTTGTTCAATCCAAAAGCAACAGAAAAGGCACCTGAGTAAAAGTAAATTTCTTCTTCCACCTACAAAACCAAAACGTGAAGACACAAATCTCAGGTGTACTGAAACAATTTTTTTTTTTGTGCCTGGATATAACTGCTTTATGGGATCACAGAGACTTCAGTACACACTCTGGGACAAACAGAGATTACTCACAAATGATGACTGAAACATATTCTAGACATTCAATTGAATAAGACCTAGGATCACCCCCAGAATTTTTCTCTGGGCCCCAAAGAATCCTACATGCTGAATAAGACCCTAGGCAAGACCAGAGCTCCCTGCACCATTTGAATTAGGTGGTTTCCATCTTGCACCTATGGGAAAGAGTTGGAGCCAACCCAATCTTTATGATTAAGCAGGAAAAACAATGTTTTCCATAAGAATGCAATCTTCTGCATGGTTGGTCACCAGTTATTTTTTGGACATCCATTTGGTTTCCGTCAAGTTAGCTAATTGTTCTGCTAAATCATCTTGAAAAGATGACTTGCCTTCTTGAGTTGTTAATACTTGTGAAATTCTTTTCCCAAATGAATGAGAATTGAAAGACATAGATTCTTTTAACACACACATACACAAAAATTCCCAAACATATAGCGTGTTGAAAGTTAGTCTGTTGCAAAGAAACTTGAGTTCTAGGCCCAGATCCAGGGGTGGAGATGACTGTAACATTCCACCAAGAACTTCACTCTTGGCTTTCACCTCAAAAATAAAAATCACTAGTCAAGTCAGATATATGAAGTATTGCACTCTAACAGGAGAAGGAACTGAAGAAAAGGGAGGATGTTTTCATAAAGATTTAGTAAGGAAGTTAGAAGGAATTATGTGGGAAAGAAGGAAAAAGAGTAATTGTGGTATTACTACAATACATGCCGGGGCCAGGTACAGAATATGATGGGTCTGTGTTTCACTCCATACAGCCCTGCTATCATGATGACATTATGAAGTAATTTCCTATAAACTATAATCTGTTTTGGAAATGCTTTCTACCAGGTGTCTCTTATGGAACATACAGGAAAAAAAAAAAAAGAATTGACCTATTAAATTACTCTCACTGTTCAAATATTTGAAGTACTAATTCATCACTCATGACATTCAATTTATATTTTAATATCATTATAAATTTAACAGGGTTGAATCTTTTCAAAATAACAAAGAAAGTGCCTTTTGAAAGGAAAGAAGATGGAAACGTTGAAGAGGTTCTTGCGGGATCACTCTTAAAAGCCATCAAAGCATCAGAATCTCTCTCTTGGCTGTATAATAAATATTCACAGAAAATGAGCGCCAAGTATGTATGGAGAAATGCCTTGGCATTTGCTGTATGAATATGGATGATGGGAATCTAGTAAAATATTAGAGAAATTAAATCAAAACTCAAAGATAGTTCTAAGGTGTTTACTGGGTGTCACTTGATGAAATGACTCTATGGGGATTTATCACTAATCTGTGAAGTGAAAAATAATCTTAATGATGAGAGGAAGCTTACTTAGATTATGCCTAGGAGAAGAAGAGGTTTTTAACTCCCTTTAACAATGCAGTGTTTGCAGGTTTTCATCCATTATCACTTTATTAGAATATCTTTGCTAAAACCCAACTATTTTATGGGCTCCTCTGACACCTCACAAGAATCCAAGGGAGGAAATGAAGCCAATGAATGTAATCTACAGGTGAAACTTGCAGAGCAAATTCAGGAAAAAAAGTAATTATGCTTCTTGGCATTTTATCATTTTATAACCTCACCTTTTAGAGAAGGTATTGAGAGATTATATTGATTCGTCCAGATTTTTATTTTACACGTTTGTTCCTGGAAAGGCTTATTTTAACAGAAGTTATCTCAAGGTGTCATGTCCAGTACCATCATCATTATCATCAAAAATTTGACTGAATAAACCTAAGATTTCATTTTAATGTTGCTTGAACATTGCGTTTTAGCATTTTTCTTTGAATTCTAAACTCATAATTTCATCATAAAACTGTCTTCACAACAGACAATATGATTAATTAGTAATTCTATTAAATATTTGCCAAACGAAGGGGACCACTTCTAGTTTTGCCAGGGCGTCTTGCTGGTCAGAAGTGCTTTGCCTAATCAACTCAACATGCATGTTGATGCTAAGAGTCTAACTGAACATACAGGACACACACTTCTGTATGTATAGTCTTACATATGAAAGTAATATTTATTTATTCACCAAAAACTGTAAAGAGAGGTTAAAACAGGATGGGATGAAACAGTGTACAGAGGTAAGGAAAAGCTTTTCCAAGCAACTGAATTTCCCTTGGAGCCTGAATGTTAAGTGGAATTAGGCAAAGTGTGGTGGTCGTGGGAAAATTCAGGCAGAGGACATAGCTAGTGCAAAGGCACTAAGGCTGCAAAGGATGCAAGCTATGCAGGCATGGTGCAAGGACGCCTTTGTGCAAGAAGCAAAGGGAGATAAGGCTGGGGTGACCCACAGCCTCCTTCTTCAAGGGCACTGGATAGACTCCTGGGAAGCAAAAAGTGACTGGATTAAATTTGCATTTCAAAAAGACTCTTCTGACTACAGTATGTGGCAAGATAATTGGGGGAAGCAATAGCCCAGGTGGAAAGCTTTATTACAGTCAAAACAAAAAAGGATAAAGACTTGGATTGGGGTGGTACTTAGTGAAGAGGCATAAAAGAAGACTCAAGTCAAAATGACAGGACTTGGGGATGGGTGGGTCATAGAAAGAAGGTGTCAAAATGATTGTCACAGTAGGTAATTAGTCACTGATTGATAGAAAATGGTAATCACTGAACTAGGCTTTTTATCTTCATTCTGTTCTATTTAGGTTCATTCTATGCAAAGTATTTAGTGCTTACCAGATGCAAAGTACAGCTAGGAATTCTAATGGATAGCAATATAAAATAAATGGAAAAAAGGATATATAATCTCTGCCTTTTATAGGCTTATATTCAAATACAGACAATGCTTTCCATTTCCAGTAAAGGGAATGAGAAATTATATACCCAGATACATATATATAGACACACAAATAAACAGATGTATACACATGTATGTCTATATATGTAGATGTGTATGTACACATATGCATATATAAGTATATATATATTTGCATCATATACACGTCTAAATTAAGAGTGCCTTGCCAGGGGACTGAGGGGGGATAAATAATGCAGAGGTCAGGAAAAGTAACTGAAAAGTTGTGTGGGATGGTATTCTTCTTATAAGAAATTCAAATGTTTTCAAAAATTATTGTCTTATATATCCACCTCATTACAGAAGAAACGTATGATGCTGGCCCTGTTTATCAGGGCCAGAAGAAGAAATTTGGCAATGGCATTTAGCAGTGTTAACCATTTTTAATCCATTATATCAGTAATGACACTACAATCATGACAGTAATCTTATCATTAATAGTAATGATAAATAATAGTAATTATTAGTATGTAATTTTTAAAAGTCACACAAGCAGAAAAACATAAAGATTTCATTTTAATGTTGTTTGAACATTGCGTTTTAGCATTTTTCTTTGAATTCTAAACTCATAATTTCATCATAAAACTGTCTTCACAGCAGACAATATGATTAATTAGTAATTCTATTAAATATTTGCCAAACGAAGGGGACCACTTCTAGTTTTGCCAGGGTGTCTTGCTGGTCAGAAGTGCTTTGCCTAATCAACTCAACACGCATGTTGATGCTAAGAGTCTAACTGAACATACAGGACAATTGCAAATCTGTGAATTATTAAGCCTCCTTTCACCTCAATTTCCTCCCTCTTTGCTTATTTCAGTTTTGTGTGTATTCCTTTTGATTGCTTGTTAATGTCTCCTATTTATAGTGATATTATGTAACAGTATTATCTAATCTCCAAAATAGTATATAATTGTCATGTACCATTCTGTAATTATGGTACAGATGCTGGAATATGCTTGGAATCACTGAAAGTAAATTTACCATAAGCTAAGGAAGCTTACTCTTCATGGCCTCTGACTTGCAAGAGACTCTTTAATTTCTTATTACCTAAATTTGTATGTTTAATTTTGTAGTATTTTTCTTTAAAAAGATCCCCCAAATTTTATGAGCTTCAAATCCAGAAAACTTATCTGGCCTTGTTTTTCATATTGTATTGTCATATTTAATTTGTTTTTATGCCTTTCTCACAATATTTTAGGTTCATGAGATCAGAGACAATATTTTGTTCTGTTTCTCTACTGCCTAGCTTGTTATTTATTTATTTATTTATTGTTATGAGACAGGGTCTCACTGTCACCCACGCTGGAGTGCAGTGGTACATTCATGGCTCACTGCAGCCTCGACCTCCCAAGACTCAGGTGATCCTCCCACCTCAGCCTCCCAGTAGCTGGGACTACAGGGGAGCACCACGACACCTGGCTAATTTTTGTATCTTTTTTTTTTTTTTTTTTTTGGTAGAGACACGATTTCATCATGCTACCCAGGCTGGTCTTGAACTCCTGGGCTCAAGCAATCCACTCATCTCAGCCTCCGAAAGTGTAAGCATTACAGGCATGAGCCACCACGCCCGGCCTGTCATTTTAGTTCAGTAAATGCCTGGTGAATGAATGAATCATATACATTTAGTGGTTGTTTTGAAGTTGACTCTGCTGAGTGAGATTTTCTTTGCATTCATGCATCTTCATTAATGTCAACTTTGTTGCAAAGTTTTTAAAAAAGTAATCTTTGTTTAAATTATCTTAAGTTACTTGATCTAAAAAAGTTAAAAGTGACCATCTGCAGAATTATAAAGTCCCATTACTGTCAATATGCATAATATTTTGCCAAAAATGCAATTTGTCTTCATGTTAGTCTTAATTTTTCCATGTTTTAAAAATTTTCTTGGAGTATTTCCCAAATGGGATTTACTGAGAGAAAGGATCTATTAAGCCAGCTTTGTAGATTCTAAGAGTCCTTCTAAAAGTTAAGTCTAGCCAAGGAAAAATGTAGTGGCACACGATTGTGTTTCTCTTACGCTGTCATTTAATGTGAGATCTAAATTTTGTATTTCTTTAATGCCCAAGGTGTTTATTTTTTAAAATCTCCACTCTTTTTATCAGGAGTTATGTTGACAAGTTACCTGGGAGCTGATATACCCTATATAATACATGATCTAAGATCTGAACAATATACAAATTAATAAAATTAAATCACTAAGATTTGTCATCACTTCTAAATCATACAATTGGGTTTTGTTTTTTAAAGCTAAAATATTCCTCCTCCTTTCTCCCTCCCTTGTTCTGGTCACTTCCAAGGATTTTTACAAATGCAAAAGAAATTCATTTGTACTTCCTGACCACAGAGATGAATAATTTAAGGACAATATCAAATTCTTGATAAATCTCATAAATGTTTTAACTGAGAAATTGACATTTATTTAGTTAATCTTTTAGCTGGTCATAAATAATGTAATAAAACCCCTTAAAATTAACATTAAATAACATAAAGACCTAACAATATATTAGAAAAAAACCTTTTTGGACTGAGCCATGAATTTCCTGATAATTCAGCTGCAAGTGACAACTAAAATGTAACTCCAGAATCTGGATATGGTTCCAGAAAGGATCCTTGTCAAGAAATTGCCATTTCATCATCTTTCCTTAAAGTTCCTTCAATATTTATCATTGCAATTTTTGTCCTGTCTTTTCTGCTCTATTGCATCAAACCAAGGAAAAACAATTATTAAATGCTCATTTATACTCACCTCCCTCCCTTCATATTTCATTCCTCAGCCCTAAAATTCCTGTAGGAATCCTGCTTTTATATTTTATCTTTAAGTCATCATAGTATCTGTAATCTCTTTTATAGTCATGTATGCTTAATTTTGGAAGACTGTCAACTACCTCCTCAGGTTCATTTAAATGAAAATGTACCACAAAATCGTAGGCTTTTCCACTACCCTCACTGAAAAATTACTCTAACAAATATTTGACCAGTAAGCTGTTTTGTGAAGCTAAACATCCAGACTCTAAACAAGAGTGGCGGAATTACAATATTTTCATAGAAACAGATTTTACTACTAGAGCCTTTTCTTTTTTTAATTGGGGTAAATCTTATTAAAAAAAAAAAAAATCCCAGAATACATCTTTGCTCTCAGTCCTTCAATTCTAACATAATGACATGTTTGAGAATATGCGGTAGTGTATACTAAGCCCCTATGCTGTCTCACATCCTCAGGACAAAATATCTGTTTTGAAAGGACTTCTCTGAATTTTGCTATTTCCTGCTTACTGAGCACTGGCCCCCTCCTGGGAAAACAGAGTTATTTCAGCCAATGTTCAGACTCCATCTTGCATTCGTCTCTGTGGAATATTAATAGTGCTACTGAGATATATTCATCATCTTTTCTCTGCTTTTGCTGTTTTTATAGCCCAGTGAAATTTATATTTGGTGTTTGTAGGAAGGATATCAGAAGCTATTTGGACATCAAACTTTTCAACTATAATGATGGCAAGACTGCTGGATATCTTTTCACAGTTAAACCCATTCAACAGAGTTTTGTTCTTACGACAGTGCAAATTAAACTAGAATAAAATTAGTGTGATTTTAGGACAGTTTTAAAGTGAACATACTTGTCTCCCTCCCTTCCCATCTACATATCAAGGAGACACTCCAGATTGCACTTTTATTTAAACTGTGGCCATCAGAAAATACCGTGAGAGGGCTGTGTGTAGGTAATAGTTCAGTTAGCATTGACCCCAGAAAATGGAAAACCAAGAACAAGTCACTTTTAAAGTGAAGCAATAGATTTTGAATATGGATTGCTCCAAATCACCACTTCCCGACCACAACACAAGAGTATCTCACTGTAAATTAAGAGTCTAAGTTAGCCACAGCTGTGGTATAACTCTGAGAATGATTTCTCTACATGTGGACAATTCTGGATCCTTCCGTGGTGCGCGATTACCCTGGTCTTTAACGTTTGTCCTTTGCAGCGGAGGGGTCAATGTATTCTTATTTCCTTGCTCTTTAGAATTCTCCACCAGAGGGAGGACAAGGGAAGGAGTAGGTTTCACGCGCAGTTCTGAGTAAAGTTTGAATCTGAGAAACCCCACATTCACGAATTAAGAATCTCCAGTTCTGTGTCTTCATTCTACCCCTCCCTGCCTGCTTTTCCACTCGGCAGAACTGAGGGACTTCCAGTGACTGCAGTAATTTTAATTATTCTCAGTCGTTCTCCGAAATGTGTTTATCAGTTCCTCTGAAAATTAAGTTGTAGTAAGAAACGTAGTTTAGGGGCACCCCCTTAGAAGAGGCCAGGTTGTTTTTCTAAGGAAAAGCTGGAGATTTCTAACAGGCACTTCACACACACACACACACACACACACACACACACACACACACACAGGCACTTCACACACACACACACACACACACACACACACACACACACACACGGCTCAGACCCAGCAGGAGAGCGCAACCTGGCATTTTTAAGGTTCGCTTAACCTTTCCTGTGCACCTGGAAGGAATTATCTTACCTTAAACTCCCTTCCACCTAGAGTTTATTTTCGACTACGTGCGACAGGGCTTTTGCACTTAAGTGAGTTAAGGAATGAATCCCGAACTCTTCTGGAAAAGCCACCAAAGTTCCCCCGCACCCCTCCCAGGGTTCCTGACCACGGAGCCTCCGCTTGGGGTACAGGTGTTGGAGTTGCAAACTTTTCTCTGCGCTGTTTTTCTCCGCGTGGAAGGGGACTGATCAGCCCTCCCAGGTACTGCCTGGCTGCGGAGAAAAGCGGGCAGCGAGAGTGTCGGGTCTCCGCCTGGGTTCCCCGGTCTCCGGGGCGCTTGCCTCGGTCTCCGCGCAGCGTCCAGCGACCCCTGTCGGGGGTTCCCGGCAGCCTCGCCGCCGCCCCCTGCCCTGCCCGCGCGGGAGGAAAAGGGGCTGCGCCCGGGAGCGCCGAGCCCAGGCTCCTCCCGGTGGCGTGTCCGCGCCTCGGGGTGGGGGTGTGGTGGGGAAGAGGGAGGGGGCGAGGCCAGGGGAGGGTGCGAAGGAGGCGCCTGCCTCCAACCTGCGGGCGGGAGGTGGGTGGCTGCGGGGCAATTGAAAAAGAGCCGGCGAGGAGTTCCCCGAAACTTGTTGGAACTCCGGGCTCGCGCGGAGGCCAAGAGCTGAGCGGCGGCTGCTGCCCGGACGATGGGAGCGCGAGCGGGACGGTGACAACCTCTCCCCGATCGGGCTGCGAGGGCGCCGGGCAGAGGCCAGGACGCTAGCTGCCAGCGGCGGGACTCAGCGACGACTTCCCTGGGCGACAGGAGCAGCCCCGAGAGCCAGGGCGAGAGCCCGTTCCAGGTGGCCGGGACCGCCCGCAGCGTCCGCGCCGCGCTCTCTGCAGGCGACGGGAGACGCCCCCGCGCCGCGCGAGCGCCTCAGCTCGGCCGTCCCCTCTCCTCCTCGAGGGACAAACTTTTCCCAAACCCACTCCGAGCCCTTGGACCAAACTCGCCTGCGCCGACAGCCGTCCGCGTAGAGCGCTCCGTCTCCGGCGAGATGTCCGAGCGCAAAGAAGGCAGAGGCAAAGGGAAGGGCAAGAAGAAGGAGCGAGGCTCCGGCAAGAAGCCCGAGTCCGCGGCGGGCAGCCAGAGCCCAGGTGGGTGCGCAGCGCGGCCCGGGCCCGCAATCCTTCTCTTACTCCTCCTCCTCGGATGCGGTGGCCTCTCCCTCCCCTCTACCTCACCCGTCCGCTTCGCCCTGTGCTCTGAGCGCCCGTGGAGTCGCGCGGTGCTTTCCCTCCTCCGGGCCGCCGCTCACCTGGGCGCCGAGTCCTACCGGGCGCCAACTCCCAGAGCGCAGGGCAAGGGACAGCGGTCCCAGCCGCACCCTCCCAGGGTTCCGGGAGCTCTGCGCTCCCTGGCACGGCCCCTCCCCAGCGCCTTAGCCGGGGAGCCCAGCCCGGGAGTGGGACCTGGGGTATAGGAGTCGAGGCTGCGTGCGCGCGTGCCCCGCGCCAGAAGCGCTTTGCACGGGGGCCGTGTGCCCTCTAGCGGGAAACGCTGGAACGGGCCTCCTGGAGGGAGAGCCGTCCCCTCGGTGTGCCTGGCAGCGCAGAAGTGGGTGGTCGAGCAAGGGGCCGCGTGGGAAATTAGCTTCGGCGTTTTGGGGCAGAGGGCAAGCGATGTAGAGTGCGCGCCGGTTCGTCTTGATTCAGTCCTGCGCTATGGAGACTCAGAGCAGCGCAGGGATTCCTAAAGGTCAGCGAAGCAGATGAAATCTAGTCCAGTGCCAGGAATCAGCTCTGCGCCAAACAAGTTCTACAAACTTTTGGCTTAACAGTTCTATTTTTCAAGACCTCTGTGATAAATACGGTTCATTTACTTTCCCAAGAGATGTCAGAAAGCAACCATTTATCTGAATTTTTGAACCCAATTGTTTGCTGGTTATCTATATAATAAAATGGCAATTGAAGCTTTGTAGAAACAAATCTTGTATTTCATCATCAGAACACGAGCATGAATGAAAGCTTTACCTTAGATGTCCCTAGGAAGCGCTGATGCTTTAGACATTACCTTGGACAAAAGAGGCATGTCGAATAAATACTTGTTTATGAGTGATTGGTAGCTGATAAAAGAGGGGAGGAAGGAGATGGGGGAGAATTTATTTATTTTTTGCCTCTGCAATTCCCAATTATTAATTGATCTGGATGCCTTAAGTCGCTTTAAGCATGCTCCCAACGCACATTTCATGAAGTACTTCTGAAGAATTAATTCAATAGTACTTGATAATACTGTGGCTACGGTAATGTCGTAGAAGTATTTGTCCCTTGCTGGAAGAAAACTACATTTGCTTGGTCCTCTTACTGGTATCACTGATAGCATTTCAGAACCTGGGTTACTGGCAGAAACCTTCAGCAGAGTTTTGAGCAAACAGAAATTGAACAGAGAGTAATTGTTTCACCACTGGCCATTCTTGTGCTTGCTTCTTTAATAAGATACTGCTGATCGTATTCACTTAATTACTGGTCATTGCCCCTCATGAGGGTGTATTGAATTTTTGCTTATTTTTACCCTATGTTTTGGGGAGAGACCATAGCATTTTATTCAACAAGATATGAAATTGGGGAGCTGGATTAGTTACTTCCTTGCGTGACTTTGTGTACTGTCCTTTCTAAGGTCATCGTACAAAATTACAGAGATTTCAGACCTAGCTCAAATCGTTGTAAAGAGTTATTTTGGGGGCGCTTATCACTGTTTGTGGTTGTGTTCTTCTCCTGCCTCCCTGCTCATTGCCTTCAGAAGTTTCTGTGGTCCTCTGTAGATGGTCTAATGAATTAAGGAGGGGCCAGTGGTCTGAAGTAGCACCCTTTACAAGTAATAGGTATGCATTTTGTCAAGGGCTCCTAGCAGCAGCACCATAACACAGAAACTTGACAAGTTCAGTGGAGGAGGGATTTAGGAGGCAGGCATTTCTGTGCCCACCAGATCTTATCTACTAGGTAGGCAGCTGTCTTGTGATTAGCTATGCTCTCTCTTGACACAGAGCACCAGAGCTTCCTTGGTGGCTCTAATCTGCTTTCCAGAGGCACAGCAGTGATTCCCTCTAAACCAGCTAAGTCAGTATCTTTAAGTGACATTTGCTTAACTGTCTTCCCTGAAAAATTGGAGTGACTTTGGCTGTAGGTTAGTTTTTAGTATATTTATCTGTTTTCCACCAGATTATAATCTTTTTTGGGGAGGGACTTTTTACCCCCTTCAAAGCATCTTGTGCTTTTTAAACCAGATAAGAATATGTATTCTTTATTTGATTCAAAAAGAATGGTCAACAACTTGAAACCAGCTTTATATAGAAGCACATGGCATTACAAACAATGCTTCAGAATCAGTGTTTCTTTCCTTCCTTGTCATTTTCCTTATAATGGTAAGTGCCAGTGTAGTTTTCCTTGTCTTAGGAGAATTCATACCCGATGACCATAATGGTTTGTGAGAAAAACCCACACTCTAGGTTTCAGGCATCCTCAAAGGAACGACCTCTAGATGCCATAACTCTAGTATTCACACTTGCCACGCTAGCCCAAATTAGGACTTATGAGGACAAGTGTCTCTTGTATTGCTCCCATCTTAGTGTCTGTCAGTTCCACGTTTCACCCGCTTCTTAAAACAGCCGCTGCAACTGTCTGTCCTTGATGATATGTGTGTAATAGCCAAGCCTCTCTTTGGCTGTTTTAACATTGCCTCATAACAGTCAGGGGAGAGATAATGGGGTGGGATCTCAGCCACTCAGCCCCGCTGTGTGCTATATTGTACACATAGGCATAAACACATCTGTTGGAGGGAAATTTTCAGGGGAAAAAGGCTTCTTTAACTTTCATATGGCATGAGTGACTGATATGCGATACATACATGGCTATTTCAGAGCATCCGCATTTTTGTACAATTAATTAAATGTTGAATTGCACACTATTGGGGCTGCAGATATTCAGCAGAATTACCTATTCCATAATAATAGCTCTAATAGGTCCCAAGCCCTTGGAGTCATTGATTCCTTTGGTCAGAATAAGCAAACTAAGAATGGTCTTGGGTACTGTATCGCTGATTCGTGTACCAAGGGCCCTGTAAGAGCATGGGCCTCCTTGATCTCCTTGATGCTGGACCTCCCATATCCAGTCTCTTCATACTGATTCAGCTCAACAGACTTTTTCTCTTGAAGCCTGAATTACAAAATCAGAGCCTTTTTTTTTTTTTTTTTTTTTTTTAGACGTAGTCTCACTCCGTCACTAGGCTGGAGTGGAGTAGTGCAATCTCGGCTCACTGTAACCTCCGCCTCCCGGGTTCAAGTGATTCCCCTGCCTCAGACTCTTGAATAGCTGGGACTACAGGTGTGCGCCACCATGCCTGGCTAATTTTTGTATTTTTAGTAGAGACAGGGTTTCACCCTGTTGGCTAGGATGGTGTCGATCTCCTGACCTCGTGATCTACCCGCCTCGGCCTCCCAAAGTGCTGGAATTACAGGCATGAGCCACTGTGCTTGGCCGTTTTTTTCTTTGTTTTTTTGTTTTTTTTAATTTTTGGCCAATTGGTATTTGACTCTAAGCTTCCTTTATGATTCTCTATTTGTTGATATGTTCTTACTCTGCACTTCTGCACGGAATTCTATCTTTTTTATTTTCTCCTCTTAAATAACCTGGAAAAAATTCGCTATCATGCCTAGCCGGATTCTAGAACTATCTTGTCTCCCTTCACTCCTGGTAGGAGGGGCATTTGTGAGTATAGGTGAAGGAAACATTGAGAAACCTAGTATCCCAAATGGGTAGAAGCAGGCTGTGAGTTTCCCCAATGACATCACCCACCTGTTTCCCTCACTAAGTGGCTCTGCAGGCCGAAGTGCTTGTAAACATTCTTGGGTATAAAGTGCCGTGACCCTAACAGGGCAGCCTGTGTTTACAGAACAAGAGGAATGTCCAGTGATCTGTTTCAAGCTGGTTACTTGTAACCACCTAGCCTATGTAATTATTAAAAACATTAAAGATTATTCACAGAATGAAATAGGACTTATTTTGCAGAATTAAAATAGCAGGAAGAGTGGAAGAAAGTTGTATACTCAAACATGAATACTTCTCATACGCATGAAATGGTCAGATAACACCAATGAAAAAGGAGAAAAAATATATATATAAAACCAAAAAATACTAGACAAACATGTGAACACTGAATACCTACTACATGCCAGGCACTGTGCTGGACACTTTTATGTTTATAATTGAGGGAACTGCTGTTTATTGAATTCTTACCATGTTCCTGGCAGTAAAACAGATGTATATTGTGTATTTTGTCATCTGTCGTTTCGAAAATAAGAAAATTCCTCGCTATTAGGCAGCAAGATGCCAGATGGCCTAGTCTTTAGCTCTTCAACCAGATTGCCTGGGTTTAAATCCTAATTAGACTGTTCTTAAATATGTAGTCATGGGAAGGTTACTTAATCTTTCTGTGCCTAAATTCCCTTTTCTGTAATATGGGGATAATAATAGTATTATTATTATCATGAGGGTTTCATGAAGCTTAAAGGAAATAATCCATGAAAAGCACTCTGAACATCAACCAACGTGTAATAAGTGCCCAGTAATATTAGATGTCTTTATAAAACTACTTAAGAAGTGAATTATCTGTGTCTTTGCAAAGATATTTGATATACTTTCCAAAATTTACCTTTTATGGTAAAAAATATCCCAAGCTGACCTCAGATTACACTGGGTATAAATATTAATATGTACTACCTGTAAAACTAGAGAAAAGTGGATAAGAGTGTCAAATTCCATAACTGCATATATATATTATGAAAACAGTACTGAACTCAATCTAAATATTGAAAGTAGAGTGAGGTGCAACATAATTTTATCTCTGGCAGAAAAATGTTGAGGTTTCAAGCTATGAGAAGATTTTGAAACATGACTCTTTTTTCTGGCAACACTTAAGAGTTGATGCTTAAACCCCACTTTATTGTATAGAATACATAATCTTCTCTTTTGGGACTCATAAATTGCAGCAATTGAAAAACAAAAGTGTTCACCAACCTTCCCCTCACTCTCTTTTTTTCAAGCATAACAGTATATTGCCAGCAATGTTCATAGAATTGAGTGCAGGTGTTTCTAAATATAAACAAAATAAGGAATATATTAAATCCACGTTTCTAGCTTTTTATTTCCTCCTTAGCCTTTCTAGAATGGCTATAGTGTTTAAAGTTCTGAAAGTGTGATAGATTCTTACCAAATCAACATTCTGTTAGCATTCTCAAAGTAACAAGTTAAATTCGATTTGAACAGTACTGATAGTTTATCATGTTCTGTTGTGATAGATGAAAACAAACCAAATGCCAGTATTTTGAGTGAGTAATTTTATTTGCTCAGAGACGCAAATGAATGAACTTCTGGTAGTTTAGTTAACCCTGGAGCTCCCCCTCTTGACAAATAGAAAAAACAAAAAATTAAATCAGATGGTATTAGCTTGAAAACGGATTTATTTTACCCAGATAAAAACTATGCCACTAAGGTACATAAAATGAAGTTTTCTTAGAGGAACGAATGTTTTGGATTCCTCCTAATTTTGTGCACGTCTGCACTTGTGTACGTCCTTGCATATGTTTTAATAGATTTTTAAAAAAGCGAGCTACCAAAATACCAATAGATGTCAGTGTTTGTCGCTTTAGAAAAAGTGAGGTGTTAGGAAAAAAGAAAAAATGGACAACTTAATTTATATTTAGTTTTAGTAAGCATAAAGCTGGCTACTTTTCAACAATTCACTCATAATTCACTACATATAACCCTGTTTACAAAAGTACATTTTATTAAGGAAAATATTCCATGGTCTCATCTCTTTCTTCTAAATATTTTTTTAAAGACTCTGCAGTAGATTCCCAGAAGAATTCAGAATGTAGGCAGAAAATATGTTAATTTTTTAAATTCGGAAATAAAATTATTTGAGAATGTCGTTAACACATTCGATTTCTTTTGCATTTTTAAACTAGAAATCCGATATGCACTTTCTTATGTTGCCCTGATTATGACTGATGAAGTGCATTTTTCAGTCTAAGTCGAGTGAGCTCTGTGGAGTTCTGCCTCTGCACAGGGCAGAGATGATCACAATTCTCTTCATTCTTCCTGTGCCCGGTGTCACCTTTTTCTGGCCTCCAGAGGGTGCTCCAGGAGCATCACACTGCTATTCCCCAAAGACTGACTTCTTTTCTCTCTCTCTCACTTTTTTTTTTTTTTTTTTTTTTTTTAAATTACTGCAGTATTCTGGGCAATCTACTGGAAGAATAGAGTCCCAATTCCATACATGTTCGCTGCCTCAACTGGAGTTTGTTTTCCAGCTGGACCACATAGCCCTAATTCATTAAGAATTCTAAATTAGAATATTCTAAAACATTCTGATGATGTTGATGCAGTGGTCAGCTTGCAAGGGGACATCTGTCAGATTAATTCCCTCTAGGACTTTCCCCCAAGGGAATCAAGCATCTTTAAATACCTTCCAATCACCCCTTACAACAGCTCCCTCCCACTGAAGTGCACATGGTACCCACAAAGAGATTTAGTGCTATTTAAGAGTTTCACTCTGGCATTGGAAAGCTATATGTGAAAGCATCAAAATTGAACAACAGATCTTTACTAACACATTTGTTTTCATCTATTCCTATCACTTTGTTTCCTTAACCCAGGGCAACACATGTTTAGGAGCCCCACTTTGATTGAGTGCACATTTTTGAACACAGGTTTGAGTGACTAATTCTTGTGGATCATGGGCTGATATTTTAATATGGTCACATGACCCTTGTATTTATGATTTACCTGCTTATGTTAATTCCACCCTATACTTGTTATCTTTGACATACTGAGTTATTCTCAGTATATTACTGAGGCATACTGAGTTACTCTCAGTATGTTACTCCCCTTCTCTTTTTAAAGTGTAATACTGTTCCCATTGTTTCTTGCTCCAAGAAATATATCATTGATGGGAATAGCCTTTGCTCTGCCACAGTGCCCCAAACCTTTCATTCCACAGCTTCGATAGGCAGGCCTTCGCTGGGCAGCTGTAGTTTTAGTTTCAGTGGTATGAGAGTCACGGAATGTTTTATTAGATTGAACCATATGAAATTGTCAATTTTGTAGGTCATACCTGGCTGAATATTGTCCATGTCATATAGTTTAATATTTGGACTTTGAAAATATAATTTGACTTTACTTATTCTTTACATATTCTTTAAAATAATGACAACTTTGAAAAAAATAATATAGTTTTTGATAATAATTAAGTAGGATTGAAGTAATACATAAAAGAAATCTGAGCTAGTGATAACTGAAGCAGTAACATGTTTTGCAACCAATAAATCAGCTCAAATGACGTCCATATTAAATGAGTTTAGCATAAAATTAGAATGACAGAGCAACTAGCATTTTCCCTTGGCGAGAAAAGTAGTAAGTTTCTACCATAAAATATGACTCATTTTTATTTGACCTATTAGCAAATAGTTACTGCACCTTATCTTAACCACCATTATTTCTACAGAGAGATTACAGAGCAATGAGTAGGAAATATGGAAGACTGCTGAATAATTCGGGCTTTAGTTATGGAGTAATATAAAAAAAGAAAAAGAAAATCTTTTACTCACTTTCACAGTACTATATCAATGCAAGCTTTTTAGTAGTTTTAATGTGTGACTTTTATCATCAAGTGAAAATGCATCTCATTATTAGATGGCCTATTTTATAAATAAAGTTCAAATTTCAATATAGCCAGTTTTTAAAACTGTATATAACTCCTCCCTTTGTTACATATAATCTCCCAATTTTAGAGACTTACATTACATATTTAGAGCACAGTCTCTTTAGCTATCCCACAGGGAATCTAAAACCAGCCTTTACAAGGAGATGTCAGAATTCCAGTTTGCAATGATATTTTTTCAGAACAAATAATAGTAAATTAATTAACACAATTTTTCATTTGTGTGTCAACTAGGCATTGGTTTTTGTTTTTTGCTTTTTGTTTTTGAGACTGAGTCTTGCTCTGTTACCCAGGCTGGAGTGCAGTGGCGTGATCTCGGCTCACTGCAAGCTCCCCTTCCTGTGTTCATTCCATTCTCCTGCCTCAGCCTCCCAAGTAGCTAGGACTGCAGGCACCCCCCACCAAGCCCGGCTAATTTTTTTGTATTTTCAGTAGAGACGGGGTTTCACCGTGTTAGCCAGGATGGTCTCGATCTCCTGACCTCGTGATCTGCCTGCCTTGGCCTCCTAAAGTGCTGGGGTTACAGGCGTGAGTCACCATACCCAGCAAGTAGGCATTATTTTTGTGTGTATGTATCAAACCTGTTTTTATATGTTTTGATACTTTATCTCTTTTCTGCCAACAGGGTGAAATGGAAGTACAGTATTGGGATTATGTACAACATTTTATTGTTTAAAATTATAGTATTCCTTTTCCATTCTGTAGTTTCAATTGTTTAAAAATGGGGGTGGGGGGCCGATCTGTCTTGAAGCCCATGAGATGATAGATCTTTAGAAACAGTTATAATAGCAGTCATATTGAAACTTATTGTCATCTATTTCTGGGAAAAATATTGAAGGCTGGTGTATTGTCCCCAGAAGGATTAGATGAAATACACAGAATAGATTATGATTATAATTTGTTTTAGTGAGGTCACCTTGCTGTACAGTTGGAACCTTCCCGGGGGATTGCTCATGCATTATCCATTTTGGGAAAGAGTAGTACTTACAGACATTATGGAAATGAGCGGGTGGGTTTGTCAGGAGGAAACCAATAATTTAAATACGGAGTTGAATGGAAAATGAAATACATGATTTTCCATATATTAAATTGAATAGAAATGAGAGACTTATGTCTTGAGGGTTTTTCTTCTCTTTTTTTCAAACATGTTGGTGATATTGTGTGTTCCCAAGTACCCTCGGCCTGACAGGAAGGAGAAATGTCAATAGAAACAGTTACTTATTATATTTTGATATTTAGAAAGGAACAGTGGAGTTTTAAATGTTGTGCATATTATTTATGCCCCATCCCAAAGGATAGCGATCCACTTAAAAAAGGCAGAAAAGACAAAGACCATTATCATTCTCGAAGAATCAACAGAAGCTAAGGGAGAGCATAGAGTCTAGTCCCTGTGGCCTCTACAGAGTCATCGCCCTCTCAGACTGAGTCCACACAAAGCCTCCTTGACTGAAAGAGCCTCTACACTGGACTGTGCATGGCGCGAGGAAATGTGATTACTTGCAATATGCTACTGAGTACAGAATAAATATTATGCATTTAGTTTTCACTAAACTTAAAAAGCCTAGTGAAAACCCCACTTCTACATGTGATGAATGTGGTTATGCTGTGTCAGGTCAAGATGTGTTTCAGTGCCTCCCTTTACTTTCCATTAAGGTATGCTGATTTCCTTCTCCCTTATGAAATAGATAAAGGAAGGACACAATCGTCCTGCTGCTCTGCCCTGAGTGCACCAGTATGGGAATAAAACTCTATAACCAGAGGGTGGTGGCAACCATCTAACAGGGACCTGCATTTAGACATGTGTGTTTGGGAGAGCTGCAAAGTGGCTGTGCTTCTGATATCACAGGAGTCTGTGAAAGAGGCAACCAAAGAAGACCTGAGGCTCTTCTTGTCATTTTAGATATGTGATTTCATGAAGTTACTCTTGACCTTAATGTGGATGCCCATTTGGGATTTGTGTCTGCATTTCATCCACAGCTGCGTGGTATAGTTGCTGAGTAATCCTATTGCTCTTGAGCAATGTAAATTACAGCTGTGGCTGAGTGTGTGGTTCATGCCTGTAATCTCAACACTTTGGGAAACCAAGGTGGGAGATCTCTTGAACTCAGGGATTCAAAACCAGCCTGGGCAACACAGGAGTCCTCATCTCTACTAAAAATCGGAAAAATTAGCCGGGCATGGTGGCATGTTCCTGTGGTCCCAGCTATTAAGGAGGGTGAGACAGGAGGATCGCTTGAGCCCAGGAGGTTGAGGCTGTGGTGAGGGATTATCGTCACACCACTGCACTCCAGTGTAGGTAACAGTGTAAGACTTGTCTCAGGGGAAAAAAAAAAAAGTTACAGCCATATCAAAAGAACAATTTATTGACCACCCAAATTGTCTTGGAATTCTCACATTAATTTACAGGGAGAAATAACCCTTTGGAAAATTCACAATGTTTTGGTAGTACTAATATGTCATCTCACTCTAAAATGTAAAAAAAAAAAAAAAAAAAAAAAAAAAAAAAAAAAAAAAAAAAATCACTACTCAGATCTTATGAGAATCTAGTTTTTGATTATGAATACAGCAATTCTTTGTTGAAAACTCCCTTGACAAATTAAGCCAATGATGGACATTCTAATAATTGTTGTATTTTATGGTACATTTGTAACTAAAAGCTACTTCTTTGATTAATGACTGATAGTTTCATGGAAGAAGTCATTCTTTTCCTGGTCACTCTGGAAAATAAGAAATGAGAAATGATTGCATGTGGTATATATATGCATGGTTCTAAGTACTAAATTTGCAGATTGCCTGAAAATGTTCTTATATACTTTTTATGGATACAGGTTTTCTTTTTAATTAGCTTCAGAAAGTATCAATACATTTAAATTGACTAGAGCTACCTTTTTAAATGGTCAGACAGGTTTTCCTTTTAAAGGATTACTTTTGTGATTACTAGCCGCCTGAAATAGTATTTCAAGACCATGCATGGTGCCTCATACTTGTAATCCCAGCCCTTTAGGGGGCTGAGGAGGGAGGATCACTTGAGCCCTTGGAGGTTGCGGTGAGCTGGAATCGTGACACCGCACTCCAGCCTGGGTGACAGAGTGAGACCCTGTCTCAAAATAAAATAAAATAAGATATAAATGAAATAGTATTTTCAAGACTTGGTATAAATGCATAGCTGTTAAGCTGTAAGGACATCATTAAATGTTCATAAATGAATTGGTAACTTTCTACATTTTATCACCTTATTTTCTATAATACAGAAAATATACTTTAAATATTTTATTTATCTGAGTCCTTTTTTTGTTTTTGCTTTTTTTTTTTTTTTGCAAGACCAAAGTCACAGCAAGTTCAATTCTATTTTGAGCATTTTATTTTGGCATTCATGTAGTTTAATTAAAAAAAAAAAAAAAACCATTGTCCTCAGCCAGAAGAATTTTTGGTTGAGTGATCATAAATGGAGAGTTTAGCATTTCACATCTCTAGAATGTAAAAGCCACAAAGTCGTATCTGTCTTTTATGTTGTCATATCATCAGGGGCTATCACGGTGCTGAGAACATAGTCTTTGTTCTTAAGAATTTATTCAGTAACTGACCGAATGAGGAAGTATGGCTAGTTTGCTTAAAACATTGAATTGTAGGAGTTGATGGGTAGCAGTTTAGTTATTATGCTACTATCAGTTAATAAGAAAGTATGAGTGCAGCTCACCAGTATCAGTGATGCATGGATTTGGTTCCTAAATTGTTATTTTTGTGGTTGAAATTTGCAATGTTTATTTTGAAGCTCTCAGTAAGTAATAATCAGTGCTTAATTATTCAGACTAATGAATCGGAGTTAGAGGTTTGCTCAGTCCACGATTCTTGCTACCATTAAAATATTTTGTTACATTTTCTTTTGAGTACATAGAAGCAACTAATAAATGGATTAAGACGCTGCAGTTTAAGAAGTTAATCTTTGTAAATTACTTTGGCCATTGCCTGGAACCTAATGTTTGCTATGTTAAGAGTTTGTTATATAAATAAACAACCACTGTTCCTGGTAGGTAATGAAAGTAATCTTAAACAATATTAGTAGTGCCTAAAAAGTAAGGTCTTAAATATAACTACAGTAGTCCTGAGAAAAATCATAGAGTGTTAGAACTGAAAAGGTTGTCTTAGAGGTCATCTGCTCGAATCTCATCTTTTTAAATGAGGAAAACCACAAGGTACAAACATCAAGAGCATCAATCCTAGCACTAGAACCTGGATCTCCAGATTTCAGGGTAAGGATTTTAATTATTCTCATGCTATACTTTCAGTCTCAAGATGGCACTGTATATGAATTCAGCTTCACTTGTATAGTGCTTTGGGTGTTATTATGCTTCCAGATAAGAGAGATGTATTTCTATGCCATTGAGGAACAGCTTAGGGTACCTATGATTCATAGGAATTTGAAGGCTGTAAATCAACTGAATCTTTATATCTTTTTCTTCCTTGTTGCAGTATCTTGTACCCAAGTAGCTTCAATAATTTTGACTGACAAGATGACCATAAAGTAAGTAGTCCTAATGTCATAACATGGAAGAGGAAGGTAATGGGTGTGTGTGTGTGAATGTGAATTAGTATAGTATAGTAATGAGCTACCTCAGTGCTCTTAAACTTTTTTAGCACCAATGCCTTTATACAGGAGACCCTGAAAACAAGCAAGAGATCTTTGTGGGCTCTCTGTAAATGGTGTGCATGCAAAAAAGGGTCCTCAGTGCTTATCCCTTGACAGCTGCTCTGAGACCATTGAGTCACTCACTTGCATCTGTGAGCCACTGACCAGTCACTGATTGCAGTGACAGTTTATCACTAACAACCTGAATTATCTTTGACTCAGAGACCCAGGGGTCAAAGGCCTCCTAGTCCATTATTAAATTTCCAGGGCAGTAGTTCAGTTTGCATTAGGGGATTTATTTGTATTTATTTATTTAGGGTTTTTTGGGGGGCGGGGGGTGGAGGAGCTTGGGGGAATGAGACCTGCAGTTATTTTCCCCACATTTCTAAGATTATTTAGTTCTTTATTTGTAGGATTTGGCATCCTAAAAGAAAGGAAGACCCAAGTATCGTGGTTCTGATCCGGGCCTCACATGGCTGTCCTAAAGATTTCTAGGACCTGTTTATGGGAAGAATGCCACTCTGTAGATTGTAGCAGGGAGGAGCTTTGCCCTCAGGAAGACATAGATCCTTTGAGGGTGGTAGAGACTCTTAAAGTCTGCAGATTCATATCCAGCTGGCCCCATTAACAAGAGAATTAAAGAGTGGCTAGAAAGGGACTTAAGAGTTCACTGGAGCCCATCCAAAAAGCTGGGGGTACAGACAACTGCTGATTCCCAACCAGTCATGGATTTTATTTTATTTTATTTTGAGACAGGTCTCATTCGGTCGCCCAGGCTGGAGTGCAATAGTGCGATCATAGCTCACTGTACCCTGGGACTCCTGGGCTCTAGTGATCCTCCTACCTTAACCTCCCAAGTAGCTGGGACTACAGGCATATACCACCATGCTCAGTTAATTTTTTTTCATTTTGTAGAGATGGGGTCTTGCTATGCTGCCCAAGCTTGTCTAGAACTCCTGGGCTCCAGCAATCCTTCCACCTTGGCCTCCCAAAGTACTGGGATTATAGGCATGAGCCACTCTGCCTGACTCGCCAGTGATGGATTGAAAGTCGTTTCTGGGTTGTAACCAGGAAGCATGCCTGGGCCAGACTGAGAGGGCCAAAGGATGACAGCCTGGTTTCAGTGTGTGAATGTGCATGTATGTACCTGTGTATGAGTATGTGGGTAAGTGTGTGAGCCTGTAAAAGTATATCATGAGTGGTTGTCTCTTAGGAGGAGAGGGAATCAGGAACCTTGGTGAAATAACACCATGTACTGGCATGGAAAGGCACTGTTCTGGGCAGCAGTCAAGAAGACTGAGGAGGACTAAATGTATATGATTTGGGCAATCATTTAAAGCATCTTGGATTTATTTCCTTGTCTGATAATTAACAAGGTTGATGTACACGAGGTATAACAATTTTAGGGGTAGAAGAAAACTATGATTCAAATCGGCATTTGTTTAGATCAATGGTCTCTGATTTGGTGTGATGTCGTCCTGGTACGTTTTCACTTAGACCAAGCTTGTTTAACCCATGGCCCATGGGCCTCATGCATCCTAGGACAGCTTTGAATGTGGCCCAACATAAATTCGTAAACTTTCTTAAAACATTATGAGGTTTTTTGTGATTTTTCTTCCAGTTCATCAACTGTCATTAGTGTTAGTGTATATTATATGTGGCCCAAGACAATTCTTCTTCTTCCAGTGTGGTCCAGGGAAGCCAAAAGATTGGACATCCCTCACTTAAGAGTCTTGCGTAGTGAATATGTTTTTAGAAAGCCTAAGGTATTTGAGGAATAATAGTCACATAAGGTCTAGGCAAATAGCATATTGGTTTTATGTAGGAAACAGTTTATCTTCTATAGAATAACTTTTGATGGGTTTGAAATTGTAGTGTTAATTTATCTTGGTGAACATCTAGAAGATTTGTTTAGGTATGTGAATTGTTTAGTGAAAATATAGAATATGGTAAGTATATTTGTGAATTACTAGTGCAGAAGCCTTTTATGAAATTCTCAATAGAAACTGCGTACTGGTTATGAATGGTGATCTCTCAGATACCTTTCACTTAGTCGTTTCTCATGAGTATGTGATACAGTTGAAGTTATGGGATTTAACCTCTGCTGAGCAGCAGAAAGATATGAAGCAGTGAAAAATACAGGCTAAACAGAGCCTTTGAGAATCATTTTTTTTCTCAGTGGTTTATGTTCTTCACATTCAGTTTTGATTCTTCTCCATACTTAACCTTCTATAGCTGATACTTCCGTTTTGGATATAGGCTCTGTTTCGTTTCCAGAAGTATCTCTTTCCCTAAACTCATCAAGTACTTTTTCAACCCTGTTGATCATCTTAACAGAAGGATCATAATATTAAGTTGATTTATGACACCATATCATGTTTTTTATTTGTAGTAACTCTGAATTGTCATCAAGATATTCATTGAAAGGATACCTCTTAAACTTTCTATTACTAAGATCCCCAAATGTATCTCTTCTCCTCTCGATAAAATGAGTGTTGTCTTAGACAAGCAGCAGACTGCTTTTTAAGTGAAGTGGATTATGCTGCTGTGATCGTCCTTGTGAATGTGTATGATAAATCATTTTGATGGCCTTTTAAAATCAGAGTCACTGAGTCCCACACAGAGAAACAGAGAATGCTGTCTGTCATTATTACAATAATAATTAAGCATTGGCTGATAGGATATAAAGTATAAATCAAAAATCTTAGGGGAAATAGATGAAAGAAAAGCTTTGTTTCTCAAAAATGTAATCTAAAAGAAGAAATATTGAGCAAGCATTGGGTACTTCATGAATGGCCTAAAAATATGTTTAAGTCTATCACCTGAAGGTTCATTTATTTCCAGGAAAGAATCAATCCCACTTTTTCGCTTTTTTTTCTCTTTCCCTGTGGCTCAACTCCAGGAAGGTGTTTTAATTGATTAGTGGGAAGATTTTAACACAGACAAAACTTATAAGCCAAGCACCATTATTTCTAGTACAGTGGCTTCACCACATTATAGGGTAATAAAGTTAAAAGCTGCCGACTGTTTCAGAATTATTTTCAGAAATTTACATCCTCTTTATTCCCATTACCTTGAGAAAGAGTTCAGAGAAAGGGCTTAGTCAGCATGCAATTATGGTATTAGATAAAGCATACAGTTTGGTCTAAAACCAAGATGCAGCTAGTCTCATCAGGGTACTTTAATCAATCAGGAGCTGTTAAGAAGTTAGGAATGTCAGTCTAACTTAATTCCTTTGAAGGTGATCAGCCTTTCTTCCCTGGAGGCTTTGAAGATTTTGTCCTATGGCTGGGTGTGGTGACTCACGCTTATAATCCCAGCTCTTTGGGAGGCCGAGGCAGGAGGATTGCTTGAGCTCAGGAGTTTGAGACCAGCCTGGGCAACATGGGAAAACACTGTCTTCCCCTCCCCACTACCAAAAAAAAAAAATAATAGCAGGGTATGGTGGTAGACACCTGTAGTCTCAGCTACTTGGGAGGCTGAGGTGGGAGGACTGCTTGAGCCCAGGAGTTTGAGGGTACAGTGAACAATGATCATGTCACTGCACTGTAGCCAGGGTGACAGAGAAAGACCCAGTCTCAAAAAAAAAAAAAAAAAATTGTTCTCCAGCAAATTTTTTTGAAGTTATGGCATTTAAACCTGCCCACCATTCCCATTCCCCCTTCAGTTTCACTCTCATGCATTCCTTTTCCTTTATCCCATGCAGGATCATTGGGCTTGTCAAACATACAAACTGGCTTTCAGGAAAATTCTCATCCATATCTCTTCAAAAATTTCCTGTATCCCATTATCTTCCCTCTTTTTGGAATTTTTTTTCCTATAATTTAAAGATAGAGTCTTGCTGTTTTCTAGGCTGCTCTCAAACTCCTTACCTCAAGCGATCCTTCTACTTTGGCCTCCCAGTGTTGGGATTATAGGTGTGAATCATTATGCCCGGTCTAGAACTTTAACTAAGAGTATGTTGGACCTTCTTTCTCTGATCACCGGTTCTTTTTACCTCCGTCACATTTCCCATCATTTTGTTTCACTCTCCCGCTGTGTTTCTTTTGACTTATCTTCCACTTCACTCATTGCCTCTTTGGCTATGTGCAGTCTGCTGCCAAAACCACCCATGAAATTTTTCATTTCAAGGACTGTTTTTCCCCCCATTCCTAGCAGTTTTATTTGGTGCCTTTTCAAATCTTCTGTGTTGTATTTTATATTTTCATGGTCCCTGTAGATATTTTTCAGGTTGTTATTTGTTTCTTTTAGCAGAGCAAGCCTTGCTGTTTCATAATTTGTGTGTGCTAATTTCAGTTTGTGTTGGTTCTCACTCTCTATGTCTCGGTTCTTTCTGTGCTTCATGGTTGGTCTCTGACCCTGTGTGGGCCATTGCTCTGTAAAAATTATCTGTGTCATTCCTCACGGCATTGGATAGAAGCACGTTCCTGCCGAGAAGATAAGTGTTACTGCTGGGTACTTGGAAACTTACTGAGTTCATGGCTTGAGGTTCTGTGGCCTATCAGCCTGTGCACGCCTAGGCATGTAGAAACCTGTCTGTAGACTCAGCTTTTCCCTCTGGCTGAACTCAGGATCAAGACAATGTGTCTGGCCAGGCACAGTGGCTCATGCCTGTAATCCCATCACTTTGGGAGGCCAAAGAGGCGGGTGGATCACCTGAGGTCAGGAGTTCATGACCAGCCTGACCAACATGGCGAAACCCCATCTCTACTAAAAATACAAAAATCAGCGGGGCCTGGTGGTGGGTGCCTGTAATCCCAGCTACTTGGGAGCCTGAGGCAAGCGAATTGCTTGAACCTGGGAAGTGGAGGTTGCAGTGAGCCAAGATCATACCACTTCACTCCAGCCTGGGCGACAGAACATCTCAAAAAAAAGCATGTCTTTAGTTCTCTGGGGTTAAATGGGTATGTTTAGATTTGGTGTAGCTTTTTTGGGGTTCTTTACTCCTTTTGGGGTCCCAGCTTAATGTGAAGAGGGTCTACTCTAAGACTCCCCACTTTAGGAAGATCCTGGAGCCTCTATCCCTTTCTCCAGCATGAGCAAATGCCATCTTCAAAAAGTAGTTCGCTTGTCCAGCTATTTTGCATCTATCTCTAAGGTTTGAGATTTGCCTTAGAATTTGTCCAAAAAATGATCTTTGTTGTCAAATTCTTTTAAGGTGATGTTTATTATATTTCATTCAGCACTTTTAATTGTTTCCAGCCAGAAGGTTATTGTGAGAAACTTACCTTCCAGGAGTGGAAGAGGAATCATTAGTCATTAAGGAGCTAAAAATGTTAGGGAAATATTAATCCTTCAGAAAAGATTTGTTGATCTGAAGAGTTCTTAAGTTAGGGATTTTCAGAAAATAGCATTTTGCTTTGTTTTGTTTGATACATAGTCTTGCTCTGTTGCCGAGGCAGGAATGCAGTGGCGTGATCTCAGCTCACTGCAACCTCCGCAAGCGATTCTGTTGTCTCAGCCCCCTGAGTAGCCGGGATTATAAGCATGCACCACCACACCCGGCTAATTTTTGTATTTTTTGTAGAGACGGGGTTTCTCCATGTTGGCCAGCCTGGTCTTGAACTCCTGGCCTCAAGTGATCTGCCCGCCTCGGCCTCTCAAAGTGCTGGGATTACAGGCATGAGCCACTCTGCCCGGCCAGTAGCATTCTGTGGATGAATTGACTCTGGTTTTGTTAGCCTTCAGAATCTAAGCAAGTTTATATCTGGTCAATTTTGAGAAAGAAGATCTCTAAGAAATGCCTCAAGTGGGGAAGGGATGGACTTTATAAACCAAAATATCAATGGGTTAATCCTAAAAATCTCAATGAAATGGGGCAAAATATGGCTAAGAAAAATTTGACAAGGTGTAAATCTCAGTGAATGCAATTGCTGTGGTTGCTACCAAGTTTACAAGAGAAGAAACCAGGTTTTGCCAGTGCATCAAAAATTAGATTAAAAAAAGAAATTTCTCTGGCCTAGTCTGATGCGTAGCCTTCAAGAGAAAAATGGTGTGCGGTTAGATGACTTGACCAAAGTCCCACAGCCAGGGCAGGGAGAGGGTCGCAGCCTGGTGGTCCATTACCTGGTGCCACTGGATCTATGCAGATGGGTTTGGAACTTCACTTTCTGCCTTGTCTGGGACGTAAAATCTTCGGGTGCCCCTCACTTCTTTTTTATATAAACTGTTGTGTTTTATTGCCCTGGCACTCTTAAGTTGCTGTTTCACCCTAGCAGTGCCTGCTTCAGGCCATCACCAATGAAAGTGCCTTTGAAATGTCTGAAGGCATGTGCATTGCCTAGACAAATAGTTGGCAGAAGAGGTCAACACAGGCGTCTTGCTTTGGAGTGTCAATTGAAGAAATTGTTTTTCCACTTGAATTGGCAGTGTGTGCTCTTACTGCTGTTCGAGTTCTGGGCAGAGAAGTAGATGTGATAATTATGAAGGGAGAAGGGGGAAGAACAGCTGCAGAATGCAGGGAAGTGACTGGACTCCAGTAATCATATTTGGCAGGTCAAGGGTGAGATTTAGCCTGATGGGATTTGGACCATTCCCTGGGTTAGAAAGTAGTGTTAAAATCAACTCCAGGTGTTTCCGTTATTCTTAAGGCCTAAGTATTATTAAAGCAGAAAATAATATGTTTTAGGATATGAATGGGAGGGGATTGGTCATTTGCTGCTTGGGAATCACTTGTTTGCAATAGAGCCCATTCTCTCCTGACAGTTGCTCCTACATGTCTAAAATACGTCATAAATCCCCAAATGCTTGTTTCAATAGTGAAGTTTCCTCCAAATGAGCTGTTATCACTTTGTCTTCAAGAGAATACTAACTCATTGAATCTCTTTGAGCTTTTTATGCTTTACACTGTGGGCTTTGGAGTTTGCTTTGGTTTATCCACCAGTTCTTTAAGTTAAATTTACATAAATTAAAATCATCAGGCTTATTTTTAAAAACTCAAGTATTACCAAAGGATGGATGATAGAGATACGCTTTGGGAATATATCCAAGTACTTCAAATGATAGAACACCAGGAGACATTTAGTAAGAGATTCTTCTGCTGGGTGAAATCAACATCAACATCACCTGTAAACTCGTTGGTAGTGCAAATCCCCTGGCCTCGCCCCAGAGCTCCTGGAATGAAGCTGTCCGGGGTAGGGCCTGGCAACCTGTGTTTTAATAAGCTGTTTGTGGGATTCTGATGTTCCCCAAAGTTTTAGGATCATGCCTGCAGAGAATCCTGCCCACTATGAAAGTTTGCATGCCTGAGTGGGTCAAAAGAGATCTTTGAAAATAGTATCTAGGTTTGACAGACTTTCTGTGATTGTATAGTTTTAGCAAATGTGTCAAAACAAATTTTTACTTACAGGCAGTATCTTGTTAGTACAGAGAAATAAAAAAACAAAGATGATCAATAAGTACAAAAGTAATTCATCCAACAGCCATGTGAAGATGAAAATCCTTGAAATGGAAAAAAAAAGTTTTTCAGTCTACCCTATGGAAGTAGTAAGTTACATTGAAAGGCCGAGATTAGCCAAGATCATTTTTTGTCGTTTTGTTTTTTGTTTTTTGAGACAGTCTCTTGCTCTTCCACTCAGGCTGGAATGCAATGGTACGATCTTGACTCACTGCAACCTCTGCCTCCCAAATTCAAGTGATTCTCCTGCCTCAGCCTCCCAAGTGGCTGAGATTACAGACATGTACTAAAAATACAAAAATTAGCCAGGCATGGTGGTGTGTGCCTGAAATCCCAGCTACTCAGGAGGCTGAGGCAGGAGAATTGGTTCAACCCAGGAGGCAGAGGTTGCAGTGAGCTGAGATCGTGCCACTACATTCCAGCCTGGGCAACAGAGCTAGACTCCATCTCAAAAAAAAAAAAAAAAAAAAAAAAGAAGATAACTATCAGAAAAAGAATTACCTAGAATTGTTGAGAGGGCTTGTTTTTAGAAAAGAAAACTAGAGCTGAAAATGATGGGAAAAGTACCATGTTGGCCAGGCTGGTCTCGAACTCCTGACCTCAGGTGATCTACCCACCTTGGCCTCCCAAAGTGCTGGGATAAGAGGCGTGAGCCACTGCTCTTTGCCTCTGATATTTATATTTATATTTTCTATATAACATGCATGTTCTGCTGTTTCTTTAAAAAAAAAAAACTTTTATTTTAGGTCTTATAGGAAGCTTGTACATTCATTTATTCAACACATAATTATTAAGTACCTGATACATTCCGTACATTGCACTAGGTACTGGAAATAAACAGAGAATAGAACAGACATGATTCTTATCCATGAAGAGCTTATATTCTAAAGATGTAGGAAGTACTTTTAAATAAAACTCTTACTTATATATAAAAACTCCAGAAAAGAAAGGGCCTGCTTTTAATTTTTTTTTTTTTTTTTTTGGGTTGTCCACTCCTTGAACTTCATCCAGTTCGTCAGAAAAAATTTAAATGATATTTCTAAATAAGTGGTTTGCTTCACTCTATCATTAAGCTAATTGTTCAGATGAATAAATCTCAATCAGAATATTTTCAAATGTATGTAAATACATACATTCAATGTATTTCCCAGTTTCAGAAAGTCCTAATTTCCCAGTTTCAGAAAGTCCTAATTTCCCAGTTTCAGAAAGTCCTTGTTATCAACCCTTATTTTGAAAGAACCCTTCGTTTATGATAAAGTGTCACATACTTTATTTTGTATTGATACAAATTATTGATGATTGTGGATATTTTAGGTAATACTAAGATAATTATGTTAATATGAATTATGACTATAGGGTATTGGTAACAGGAGTGTAGATGAATGATATGAATTTGCATTGAGTTTGTCATGCCCAGAAAGTTAATCTAAACCAAATTTCTAAAAAGTGCCTTCCTTATTCCATATTATGTATGAAAGAAGAGTAGAGTTTATATGTGAATATATGGGCAACATGTATATAGATGTCCGCATGAACTGTGCCTGGTTAGGTCCTAGAAAAGCCTGTGGTAGGAAAGGTGGGTTAAGAGGATCGAAGTTAGGAGTGAACTTGTTATAGTCTTCATAAATATTTTTATAGCCAATAATATAAAACAATAAAGACAGTGCTCCAAATTAAAGATACTGCAATGACATGACATCTACATTTGAAACTAGTAATAATGTATGCCAGGCCCTATTATTAATTTCTGCTTAGCATTCCTTACTCACTAGAAATGTTTTAGGATCTTAGTTCCTTTGCAGCTTGGGATGCTTGTAAATTCACTTGCTCTTTTATAAATAATGTGCAAACAAGGAGATTTTCAACAGCACTTTCTTACCAAAGGTCTGGGCCTATAGTCAAATAGTCAATGCCATCGTGGTTTTACAGCACCTGTGAGGAGGTGTTGACATTCAGGTTTTAGCTTCAGGATTTTGACTTGTGTCTTCTTCCTGCTTGGTTCCTGTCTCTTCCCACCTCCCCGGCTCAGGCTTCATGTGCGAATTTTAGATTCTTTTGCCTTTGTATCAGCCAGCAGAAGCTAGTTTTTTTTTTTTTTTTTTTTTTTTTTTTTTTTTCTTCTTTTCAAGGCCTAGGTTTCCTTGTACTCACATCTTTCTTGAAGCTTTATTTGCAAACACCTCTAGTCTTCTTGCCATTACTTTTGCTTCTTGTCGATTTCCAAACTCTGGTTTCATCTTTTTCTTGTTACTACCAATAGGAGTAAATTGAGTGACTTGAAATTAAGGTACAACAGAAGCAAAATTTTCAAAGTTACTCAGAAATAAGTAGGAAAATGTCCATGGTAAGACAACTTAGTAAATAATTACGTACAGGCAGTGACCATATATGCTCATTTTAAATTACAAATATACACACATGGCCATACAAATTGTCAGAGTCTGAACTGGAACTCAGTCCCTAAACTGATTCCAAACCCCATGTAATTTTTATACATAGTTTATTACTAGCTTTTTGTCCTTTTATGTTCACTTTTATGTCCTATCTTCTCTATATTTTTAAGTTGCCCACATTTTAAAATGTGCCTGTCTTCTGACTTTTTACCGCAAGTGTTTTTTTCTCACCCACTTTTATTATTCTCATTTCCTGTTTTCAAAGAAACAATTGCAACACATTTTAGAAATGCTTACGACATAAGTGGCACACTCCTGAAGTCTTTCCAAAATCTATTTTCTTCAGCGTCTTAATTTTTTAAATTTACGTACTTAGCTTCTTTCTGCTAATTCCCTCAGAAAAACTCAGCACAATTTTATAAGCAATGTGAATAATCTTAGAGCCCTCATAGGAATAAATTGCACAGGATGTCATCCATATATCATAAGCAAGGTACAGGATTAATTTTCTAAGATATCATTTAAAATTTCTTCTACTATTGTTACTGTACACATTTGATGTATTAAGCCAAAGCTTTATTCCTCCAAGAATAATAATCCTCTGTCACAGTTCTAATCCCAGGATAGTGTCGTCTTAACTGCAATGTACTATCCTAACTTTCAGTTACATCTTATTTCAGCTATCTTTGTTATACAGTAGCTGAAAATCATTGATAGTTATAAAGACCAAAATGCCATAACCTCTTAGATTTAAACAGGATAGATTTTATAAATTACTAATCCAGCAACAGAAGCATTTTCCTCTGTTGGGTAGATGCAATTATTCAGATTCCAAGTGGGTGAGACATTCCATAATTATGTCTCTAATTTTAGATTCTACAGGCCTCATTTCCTCTCTGTGATAACTGTCCTTACCCAGGGGGTTTCTACAAAGTCACAGTTTAGGTGAATCTGTCATCTCATTTTTTCTAAGTAGGAAATCATCATCAAATAAAATTACACATATCACATAAATATATATCAAATAATATATTAATCTACACATTTGTAACATTTATTTTCTGACTTTGAGGTTAGTTTCTCCACCATTTTTCCTAATCTATATATCCTATCCCCACTTGCAAACAATGTTTTGCCTGAACTGGGTAATGGCAACATTTACCATAAGTATATCTCAGCTTCCTCTCCTTATCTGAATGGGGTTCTAGTTCCCTTAGCATTCTCAGATAACATTTTGAATATTCCACTCTATATATCCAGTTTGTTCTTAGACCTCAAAATGCAGACCCTGCATGGATTATTCCCATTCTGCTGTCTAGCTTTATGAAACCTGCCAATTCTTATTGCTAGATGAAAGTCTACAGATGTTCCATGATGACTTATTGATGCCCGGCAACAGGGATCTGCAAACATTTCTGTAGAGACCCAACTCTGCAGTTGTAGCACAAAAGTAGCCATAGACAATTTATGAGCAAATGAATGCAACTGTGCTCTGATAAAACTTTATTTACAAAAACAGATGGTAGGCAGGAATTGGCTTGTGAGCCATATTTTGCTGACCTTTGCTCTATAATATTCCTTGAAGAGATACTATTATCCCAATATCCTAACATAAAATATATATCCTTACCATTTGTTGTAGCAATATTCAGTTTTTCTTTACCTGGCATTGCTTATGTTCTATATGCAGTTCTATGTTCCAGCCAGTTCTATCTTTTCACTAGGAATCTGAGTTAGGATTTCTTAGAACTATATATTTGGGTAAGTTTATCAAAGGCATTTTAAAGACCTCAGGAGCAAAATACTGTAACATCTCAAATTTAAACAGAATAGAAGATTTTATAAATTACTAACCTGGTTTGGTAGATGCAATTACTCAGATTCCAAGTGGGTGAGACATTCTATAATTATGTCTCTAATTTTACATTCTTCAGGCCTCATTCCCTCTCTCATTTCATCAGGTCTTCAAAAGGCCTTTAATAAACTTACCCAAATGTATAATTCTAAGAAATCTCACATTCAGTGGTTGATCAGATCACTGTGTGGTATAGCTTGTATATTTGTCCCCACCCAAATATCATGTTGTATTGTAATCTCTAGTATTGGGGATGGGGTCTGGTAGGAGATGACTGAATCAGGGGGGTGGATTTCTCATGAATGGTTTAGCACCGTCCCTTGGTGCTGTCCTCGTGATAATGACTAAGATCTGGTCATTTTAAAGTGTGTGGTCTCTCTCTCTCTCCTGCTTGCTTGCTCTTGCTTTCACCATGTGATGTCCTCACTACTCCTTTGCCTTCCGTCATTATTGAAAGCTCCCTGAGGCCTCACCAGAAGCCTAGCAGATGCCAGCATCAGGCTTCCTGTAAAGCCTGTGGAACTGTGAGCCAGTTAAACCTCTTTTCTTGATAAATTACCCAGCCTCAGGTATTTCTTTATAGCAATGCAAGAATGGCCTAACGCAATGTGTAATCTTTGTTTCATACAGTTTACACCACAGCTTTGCCACCTAACTCACCTCTGTTAGTCCATAGAATTTCGGAACCTTGAATCCTGTTCAGAATGCCAAATTGTGAGAGAATCAGTTATGCTTCAGCCTTGAAAGCATGGAGTTCTCTGCTTTCAGGGAACTCCAGATGACTCAGGAACAGAAGTAAACCCTAGACAAATCTAAAGCCAAACATAGAATAAAGCTAAGCAGCAGATTATAAACCCCATTCCTTGCTCCCTAGGAATACCTCTTCTTCTAACTCCAGCTTCGGATTTTTCCCCAGGTTTCACAATTGACCTTTGTCTTAGTTCCATGCTGGCTGGACATACCCCTCTGGCATGGACATTCATGATAGGCATTGCCATGCTTCGTGATGCTTCATTCTTGGCTACTTCTTCTTCTTCTAGGATGCATGTTTTAGCTCACTTCATGTTCAATTGCCTTGTGGTTGGCCTACTTCTTCTTTCTCTTCTTTCCTACTTTTGTGGTTGCTTTATAGTTGACTAATTACTAGTTCATTGGCTCTGCTTATTGCCTAATACTACAAAAGTTCCCTTCCTGGAAGGGTTGGGGATGGGAAAGCGGGGGTGGGTGGTAGTAAAATTAACTGAGCTTTGTAGTGGGCTGGAGATAGGGCGTGAGTAAATGAAAAGTCATATTTTAGGATTGCTCAACTGCATGGATATTTATGCTTCTTTAGATAAGCAACATTAACAAAGTCTGGATCTCAAAGGAGAGATCTACACTGGAGATAATACTATCCCCATGGGCATTTAATGCTCATGGTTGCCTAGAAAATAATTATAAAGTAAGGAAATTTTGAGTAAGTATTCTTGTAAAAGTTAAATGGTGACACCAAAGTAAGACTTGAGTGTCCTAATAAGGGTTAAACTTGGTCTGGGAGTGGCAGTTCTTAACACCTTTTATAATTCTTAACTATCATTTTTTAGATGTAGTCGTTTAAATCTGAGGACCCAGATATGCTAGTCTTATAGAAAGCACAAATTTAAAATGGGTTATTTGTCTTACATAGCTTTAAAGTTTAGGAAAAAAGTATTTTAAAGCAACTTTTATAGGAACTCTCCAAAATAAATGTGTTCCTGATTAATATGTTTTATTTTTAAAAATTTATTTTTAATTAATTTTTAAATTGACAAATAAAATTGTATGTGTTTATGGTATACAATGTGATATTTTGAAATATGCATACACTGTGGAATGGCTAAAGCAAGCTATTCAGCATATGCATCATCATCTCACATACCATTTGTTTGTCATGAGGACATTTAAAATCTACTCTCTTAGCAATTTTCAAATAATGTAATTATTTTAAATCAGTTGTTTAAATATTATGAAATTAATTTTAGCCCTTAGATAGAGAATAGTCCACCTCACATGACACATAAAAATGGAATGAGGTGTTTAACTCAGGAGAAACTTTTTGGAATATTTGATTCTCTTTCCCTCATTTTCTCTCCTTTTTTTTTTTTGGTTTTTTTTGTTTGTTTGTTTTTAAAAAATTTTTAAACCCTGTATTGACTCCTAGCTATTATTTTGAATGTGAGTGGTAAGAATTTGAGCCTTGTAGATAACTATCCTGATGCCAATTGAACCATAATTTTCATTTGTCTCTTTCTACAAGATTCTGAATTTTTGCAGGGGCAAAATTAAGTCTCAATTCCCCTTAATTTACCCAGGGCAATAAGTCTTAAACATTTTTTCTTAAAAAAAAAAAACCACACACACATTTTTACTGGAAAGACTTTGTGGGGTGAACATTAACTCTGTAAATGCCGTATGACTTTTGGAGAGGGCTGTCCCTGGCACAGTCTAATATTTATGAGACAGTTGTGTCCATATCAACCACCTGTATGAGAGTCGCCTGTGATGCTTTTTTAAAAAGGCAGATTCCCTTTCTTTCCCTATATTTTTCTCTTTTTAAAAATAATTTTGACTTATATTTTATATTCAATGGGTACATATGCAGGTTTGTTACATATGCAAGTTTGTTACATGAGTAATATTGCATGGTGCGGAGGTTTAGGGCATGAATGATCCCATCACCCAGATAGTGAGCATAGTACCCAACAGTTGGTTTTTCAACTCCTGTTCCCTCCTTCTCTCCCCGCTCTAGTAATCCCCAGTGTCTGTCTGTTTTTGCCATCTTTATGTCTATGAGTATTTGATGTTTAGCTCCTACTTATAAGTGAGAGCATGCAGTATTTGGTTTTCTGTTCCTGAATTAATTCGCTTAGGATAATGGCCTCCAGCTGCATCCATGTTGCTACACAGGATGCAGTTTCGTTCCTTTTTATGGCTGTATGGTATTCCATAGTGTGTATATACTACATTTCCTTAATGCAGTCCGCCATTGATGGGTACCTAGGTTGTTTCCATGTAAAAGAGCATATTCTTAGGCTTTTCTCTGAATGACTGATTCAGAGTCTTTCAATGGGTTCCATGAATATTTCATATTCATTTTAATAAACTTGCTCAAGTGACTTATATATACAGTTATAAGTTTGGGAACCTCTGGCCTGGGGAAGTTGTCTGCAGCACCACTGACAGGTCCCTGTCCTGCCACAGACATTTCTGCTGTAACTCCATGCTTGCATTTTTTGGGAAAAACAAAGCAAAACGAAACAAAACTCATTTTGCAAAATGACACACAAAGTAACTTCTGGAAAAAGTAGGGTTAGGTGAAGAGAATTCAAAACTTACGAAACTATAACTGGAACAACAACAAGAATAGTAATGAACCTAATAAAAACTAGCATAGTTATGGCTCTAACAACATTTATTCTCAACAACTTAGTTGAATCTTTTTTGTACCCTTAAACTTCAGACTTTTTTTTCCCAGACCTTGGTTCTTGAGGACATTTTCTTCTAGCAGAAATCAGTGTTAACTTCTTTATCCATCTCTCTCTCTTTTTTTTTTAACTGGTATATACCATCATTATAGTACTTCTTACAAAAATGGGGAGCTGTCTTTGTAACTTCATCTGTGCCATCAGCTTTTCCAGATAGTTTAACATAAAAGGAATATAAAGTGGTCCTGGAAGCGAGAAAACCAGCCACCACCTGCAGTAAGGAAGGCAGCTCTATGGGCCTTTTAGTTCATGGAGGTTTTTGTTTGCTTGTTTGTTTGTTTTTGAGATGGAGTCTCGCACTGTCGCCTGGTCTGGAGAGCAGTGGCGCCTTCTCAGCTCACTACAACCTCTGCCTCCCAGGTTCAAGCGATTCTCCAGGTTCAAGCGATTCTCCAGCCTCAGCCTCCTGAGCAGCTGGGATTACAGGGACCTGCCACCACGCCCAGCTAATTTTTTTGTATTTTTAATAGAGACAAGATTTCACTATGTTGGTCAGGCTAGTCTCGAACACCTGACCTCGTGATCCACCCACCTCGGCCTTCCAAAGTGCTGGGATTACAGGCATGAGCCACCGTGCCCGGCCAGATCTTTTTAAATAAGATCTTCATGTGTTATAATACTAAGGTTGTCTCTTTAATCACAAAAAGCCAGTCCCTTATTGCTTCGAATTGTTCATGTGCTGATATCATGTGTCTACTGAGGTCTGACTTACCACATTAACACACGCTGGCAGAACCACTGCAGACATCCTCCGTTCTCCTTTGTTTTTGTTACTATCATGATAAAATTCTTAAGGGTTTGAATTCTCAGAGGTACTTTCCGATGGTTAAATCACAGAGGTCCACTGCATTGCTGATGGATTTTTTTCCCCCACAGTGCTGACAATACAATTGTTCAGGAATGGCCTTCATGACCATAAGGTTATAGGTTCTTAAGTGTTATGTCTCTATAGCTTTTAATTTATTTCAGAATGATTTCCCCCATTGCAAATAGATAATTGTTCAATAGGTTGGCTGCAAACTTTTGGACCTGATCTATAATTTTCCCTTGGGATATGTAAGATATTTCAGGTATACCAAAGTAATGCAAGAAATATCTTTCTTTAGAGCTAGAGTTTAAGCAGGAAATATGTCATAGAACTATGGTGTGTACTTCCCAAGTGAGGGATTTCATTAGGCCTTGACTTAGAATTGAATGTAATGTTAATCTGTAAAGGCTATTTGTGAGGGTTTTGCTTAAATTTTTAGGTTTATTAAAATTCCTAAATGATGATATTTTTATCAGCAAAGATAAAAATACTGCTACATAAGTAGTAGTCACTAGAAAAATAATTTATTTTGTTTTGTTACCTTAACTGTCAGGTTTAAGCACATTCCTGCCAGTATTTGGGTTTGGGCTCTGAAACCCAAAACTTTTGAAAGCCTTGGAAAATTTTGTAGAAGTTCTTTCTTCTGTCTCTCTCTTTCTCTCTCTCTCTCTCTCTTTTTTTTTTTTTTTTTTTTTTGGATACTATTGCCACTGGGATGCTAGCATTCACAAATTATGTTTAAATATAAAAATTAGGTCAGTGACTCTCTGTTCGTGGATTCCTGAAACACAATGTACAAAAAACCAGAATAGATCTGCATGGCTCACTTTAGAGTGTAACAGCACTGGGAGGTGATCTGACTTTTCATTTTACACACAAGAAACTGAGGCTGGAGAGAAAGAAGGGTTGTCCGGGTCACAACTGTTGAGGTCAGCCTCTGGGATTGAACTTCATTTCCTGAATTCCTAATGGTTTGCCACCTCCATTCCTCAGCTGCTTCGATCCCTTTGGTGTGGGGCTGTTTCTTGAACCTTGAATAGGAGGGTATGGAGGTGAAGTGACATGTAGCTAATTCTTCTACCTCACTCTGGTTTGTCTGTTTTTACATACTAAAGTCCTGTGTATTAATTAATGAGATGAGTTCCAGAGTTGCAAATATTAGAAAACCAACACAATTGATTTCTCCTTGGGAACCATATTAGTTTTCTGTTGCTCCTGTAACAAATTACCACAAACTTTGAGGCTTAAAGCAACATGAGTTCACGAATTTATTATCTTACAGTTTTAAATGTTAGAATTCTGCGAGGAGTGTCATTGGACTAAAATCGAAGTGTTGGCAGGGCTCCAGGAGGCTCCAGGAGAGAAATCATTTTCTTGCGTTTTTCGGCTTTTAGAGGGACTTCCCTTCCAAGCCAACAACATGACATCTCTGACTATTCCTCCTTGCACAAGGGAAGATAATCTCCTTTTAAGGATTCACACCATTAGATTGGGTGAACCTGGATAATATAGTCAGCCCTCCCTATGTGTGAGTTTCGTAGCTGCTGATAAGGAGGTCATCTGTAAGCAACTTGAACATCTGTGGATTTTGGTATCCACAGGGGGTCCTGGAACCAATCCCCCAGTTAGTGAGGAATGACTGTATAGCGTAATTTCCCCATGTTAGGATCCTTAATCTCAAGGTCTTAATCACATCTGTGAAGTCCCTTTTGCTGTGTAAGGTAACATGTTCACAGGTTCTGGGGATCAGGATTTAGAATCTTTGGGAGCCATTATTCTGCCTGCTACAGGAATGAATTTCTTTCCACTTGTCTCGGTCTAAGTGGGCAGTTATTTAAAAACTTTATATTAATTTAGAGAGCTTCATAAACTGCTAAAATTTTCTGAGAACCTAAGTGATAATATAAGAAGAATAGCTACCAACATTTGTTGAGTGCTTGCAATGTGACACACACTGAGTGCTATGTGCTTTAATTGCAATATCTTATCTAATCATTTTAGTAGCCCTATTAGGTAAGTTCTATTTCATTTACATTTAGAAAAGGTAAAATGAGGCTTAGAGAATTTAAATATTTGCCCAAGGTCAAACAACTAGCATATGGGAGACTAAGACTTGAAATTGGGTTTGTCTGACCCAGGCTTTTAATCTGTATACTGAACTATTTATGTTTAGCCCTAAAGTGGTAAATTTGTAACATAGTATAATGCAGTACTGAGAATATAATATCTTAGTAATTTTTAATAAATAATTGTTTTAGTAAGGAAAATACGTTGTTACTAGGAATAAACCCTTTCCAAATGACATAATACCCATTGAGCAGTGTTCAACTGATTAATATTAGTTGGTTATATACTGATTTAGTGATCAGTTCTCAAAGCCTCAATTTAAATAGAAAAGGAAGTTATGTTGCGTGATTAAGTGGAAAGAATATAGCTACTTTAACAATTTTTTGTGCTCTCAGATTGTAAAGAGGAAGGATTTATTTTACAAATAAATTGTTTGCGAAAGAAATTTAATTGGTTATTAACATCTCTATCTCTTGCACCCTAACCAGAATGTAAACTCCAGGAGAACAAGGATCTTGGTTTTCTTACTCAATTCTGTATGTCCAGTACTTAAACCAGTGAGAGCAATATAATCGATGCACAATAATATTTGTTGAATGAATGGATACTGATAAATACTTAAGGGAATGAAACCAGTTATCTACATGAATAAGGTGGGATCTATATACTAGTTGGATGCCAGAAGAAGAATATAGAACATTCTAATGTGTTTGGCTGGGAACAGACCATATCCTGGGCTAAGATGATAGAGTAATAAAGGTAGTGATAACCCTGATAAATTCAATATGTTTTTATATAAATCCTGTGCATTAAACTAGTGGCTCACTTGATATGGAGTATTTGAATCACAGATTGACCTTGCTTATTCGTTATTCCATTCAGTAAACATTATTGAGCACTGTGCTAGTTATTAGGATAAAAGATGCATTAAAAGAATAAAGCTCCTAACTTCCAGGAGCCTCTGTCTCCTAAGTGAAACAAACACCTGTAAAAATCAAATACCTTATATTAAATGGAATAATAATGGTTTTATAGAAACATGGAAGAGGGAGACTTATTATTCAAAAGAGACACTTATTCAGAAGACACAAGTTGAATTTAGTCATCTTGAGTTTTAGGAGAAATAATTTTTGAATTATGGAGGGGTTGCACATGTAGGACAGAGAGTTCTTCTATACTCTTTATTCGGCTCCTTTAATAATACATGGCTTTGCTATATTGATCAAAACTAAGAAATTAACATTGGTACAATACTACTAGCTAAACTGCAGACCTTACTTGGATTGCACCATCTTATAACTTTTTGTGCTAAAGGGAAATAGTGTATGAAAGTCTTTGTAAACAGTAGGCTGCATAGGGTAGTCTAAGAAATGCCATCTGAGTGAGCCCAGCGTAGGTCACTGAGGGTGAAAGTTGCATTCTCTCGCCGGGCGCGGTGGCTCACGCCTGTAATCCCAGCACTTTGGGAGGCCGAGGCGGGCGGATCACAAGGTCAGGAGATCGAGACCACGGTGAAACCCCGTCTCTACTAAAAATACAAAAAATTAGCCGGGTGAGGTGGCGGGCGCCTGTAGTCCCAGCTACTCGGGAGGCTGAGGCAGGAGAATGGCGTGAACCCGGGAGGCGGAGCTTGCAGTGAGCCGAGATCGCGCCACTGCACTCCAGCCTGGGCGGCAGAGCGAGACTCCGTCTCAAAAAAAAAAAAAAAGTTGCATTCTCTGAAGGGAGCTTTAAATAATCTAACCATGAGCTCTATTTTATTTTGTTTTGTTTTGTTTTACTTATTTTTGAGACAGGGTCTTGCTCTGTCGCCCAGACTGGAGTGCAGTGGCATGGTTTCAGTTCACTGAAGCCTCATCCTCCTGGGCTCCAGTGATCCACCTATCTCAGCCTCCTGAGTAGCTGGGACTACAGGCACATGCCACCACACCTGGCTAATTTTTGTATTTTTTGTAAAGTTGATGTTTTACCACGTTGCCCAGGCTGGTCTCAAACTCCTGTGCTCAAGTGATCTGCCTACCTCAGCCTCCCAAAGGGCTGGGATTACAGGCGTGAGCCATGGCGCCCAGCCTGAGCTCTCTATATTTTCATTTCCTTTAATAACATGATCAGTTCCACCCATGAATTTAATTAATTCCTTGTAAGTTTGCTATTAAAATAAAATGAACTGTTATTGATGCTTATTGTGTGCATGACAGTATCCTATTCAGAGTATGTGATACAGTTCTTTGATTCTCTCACCCCGTCCTGTGGAAGGTAAACTTACCTTGCAGATGAGGATGAAGTTCACCTAGGTAACAGATGAACTTGGCCAAGCCACGAGACTTTAGGTGGGAAAATTGGAATCAGAACCTGGATTAACCCGACTTCAATGCCCATGTTTTCTCCTTTGTGTTGTTTCCTGAGTCATTTTCCTGTGTAGCCCCCCTGAATAAGCATTTTCCAAATTATATTTTTTATTGTGCAAAACTTCACTTCCTTTTTTATTCTGAAACTACGTATTTCATGCTTCAAGGGTTTTCTGAGCATTGCAGTATTTTGCAAATTCTCAAAAACTGCTTTTGCTCTTTCTAAGATTTCATGATTTTAAAGAACAGTTACTTTCTTCCTGGCCTTCCTGGTATCAGTCTGTGTGATTCTATAACGTTTAGTGTATTCTTTTATATCGGCTGCCCTTTCCTTTGAGCATCTCAATGACTTTTCTTGATAGTTTCCAGCTGCTTTTTTTTTGTCTCTCAAGAATGACCAAAGGTATATGTAGTTTTTCAGATATTAGTTATGTAATTTTGTGCCATCTAGATTTATATAACCTAACATTTTCTGGCTTTTTAAAGATATTTATTGATGGTGGTGGTTAAATCAGAGTTAATAATATTAATTTTTAAAATATGCAAAATGCTTTTATTACTCTTTTTAATTAGCTTTTTACAACTGTATTGAAATAGGTATGGCAGGTGCTGTTTCCCCTCCTTTTTCTGCTCAAGATGATTGAGATTCAGAGTAATTTTGTGACTGCTTCGTCCTGCAGACCAAACAAGTGCTTCACCCAGCTTTCCTGTCTCCATTCTTTTTGATAGGGTCTATCAAGCTTGTGGCAGAAGCTCAAGATGTTATGTGTAGAGTGCAGTAATTTAAATTCATGGACTTACAAACTATTAGCAAAGAATCTAATTAACCTTCTTTCTAAGTAAAAACAAACAAAAGATATTTCTAGTGGAGTGCCAGTGTCTTCAGGGATTCATAGGGAATTAATTAAATTCATGGGTGGAACTGATCGTGTTATTAAAGGAAATTAAAATATAGAGAGCTCATGGTTAGATTGTTTAAAGCTCCCTTCAGAGAATGCAAATTTCACTATCAGTGCCCTACCCTGGGCTCACCCAGAAGGCATTTCTTAGACTATCACTATTTAGCCTACTCTTTAGAAAGTACTTTCATACATGATCTCATTTCAGCACGAAAAAAGTTGTACACAAGATGGTGCAATCCATGCAAGGTCTCCAGTGTAGCTAATAGTAGGGTAAGGAAAGCTACATGTTGACAGGCTAAGTGACCTTCATGTTGGCTTCTTTTGTGTAACATTTTTGAGTCTTTGTGCTGAGAAAATTGTGTTACATTCTGGGAGTCAGTGGATTGTGTCAGAATGTATGGGAAGCAACTCACTTTCACTTTCAAAAGATTCTTTAAGGAATTTATGCTTTATGTAAAATAGGGGAGACGACACATTTGGACTCTTTCTTATTGGAATTTCTTTTTGTGTGTTTTATGACACCAAAGGGCACTGACTTCCATCATACAGTTTGACTTCGGAGGACTGTATGGGAAAGTGTAGCAGCCTTGAAGTTATACTGGCCACAGAATGTAGTCACAGAATAATATAGCACCAGGTTTCTTACTGTCAATGATCTGTTTAATTTGACTTTGGTTATTTTCCACCTCTTCAGCAAATTCATGTCACTGGGAACCCTAAGATAAGGAATTTGCCTTCCCTGGTCTTTCTTGTGGGGTAGAAGTAAAATGATAAGAATTCAATTGTTGGCCGGGCGCGGTGGCTCAAGCCTGTAATCCCAGCACTTTGGGAGGCCTAGACGGGCGGATCACGAGGTCAGGAGATCGAGACCATCCTGGCTAACACGGTGAAACCCCGTCTCTACTAAAAAAATACAAAAAAACTAGCCGGGCGAGGTGGCGGGCTCCTGTAGTCCCAGCTACTCCGGAAGCTGAGGCAGGAGAATGGCGAAAACCCGCGAGGCGGAGCTTGCAGTGAGCCGGGATTGCGCCACTGCACTCCAGCCCAGGCGACAGAGGGAGGCTCCGTCCCCCTCAAAAAAAAAACAAAAAAAGGAATTCAATTGTTAAGTTGTCCATTGGCCTGCTTAAGAGTGCAAGGAGGCTATGAAAGCTCTGAAGGTCCTCAGAAAGTCAAATGTGGACCCTGCTGAAGAAGGGATGCAACGTTGGTTACCTAAAACTGTAGTGAACGGAGCAGAGAGAAATTTAACTTTGATATTGTAGGCCTCAACGAGTAAAGAAGGCTTTCAATCCTGGCAGGTACTAAGGTTTTAGTATCGTTCTCTTTAATAAGTCATCTGTGGACAAAAAATGAAAAAATCAGAAAACCATAATTACTAAGAAAGTAGATCTGAGTAAATAACAAAGAAACAGATTTTAGAAGTCCTGAAAGGACACATTTATTTCAGAATTAGCTCTGCTAAAATTTTTCTTTTTCACAGAAGGAATAAGTTTTAAATGGCTATGTGAAAAAAATAGATTATAGGGAACTAATGTTCTTAGATCATGTATCAGGAACTTTGTTCATTTATATGCAATGCTTAAAAGTTTTCGCATAGTTATCATTGTTTAAAACTATAATCAAGTGCTAACTCATTTTACCTGGGAATTTATTTAGTTTAGAACATGTAAGTAAATTTCTTTAAATAAAAAAGAGAATTTTAGTGACATAAATTAAATATATTTCAACAAAGAAATGGTTATAAAGACAAATATTAACATATCAAAGTCATGTTAATGTGCTAAATTTACCTAAGCAATAAACACATCAGAACAGAACAAAAAACTTGACAATAAGAAAATAAGTAAATATATATTAAATTTTTAGTAACTAGATGTTTCTCAATTTTTCTGTTTAACATTTTGGAAGTGAATATGGCTGGTATGTATAACACATGAGAAAAAACTCCTATTTTATGACAATGGAAAAAATCATATTTATAAGCTTATGTCACGTGAAATTTGCTACACATCAATTAGGTAAAATTGTACTGGATCCATTTTAACCCTGTGAGTTGATTGCCTTCAGTGAAGCTTGCTGGACATCTTTATGTCCGAGAGTGAGATATTCTTATAATTGGGGGCAGCTGTGGTGATAGAATCAATTAGGCCTGTGGAACATTTACTTTCCAGCTGCTGGCCACGGTGCAGTGATTTGCTCCAGTGTTCATTGTCACAGTGTATTGCCTTTACACCTCGAAAGAACATTAATCCATTAAGATACTTTTGTTGCTGTATCCTCACATGGGGGTTATCACATCGCAGTGAACACAGGAGTGAGATACAGCACTGTTAACCCTTGTGGCATTTGGCATATGACAGACAACTACATAGTTCAAACGAAGTTTTTTTTTTTTTTTTTTTAACACCAATTGCAAGTATTGTCTTGTTTTATTTCCCCTTAAATTATCCAAGTAGCTCAGAAAATTCAGCAATTTTGCATATCTACTGTATTTCTCAGACTGTCTTTTGCATGTGGAATAAGTGCGGAAATAATGTCATGTGGTGTATCCCAGGTTTTGTGAGGAAAATGTGGTCCCTATTGATAGATCAATAAATAGAATCTTTAGCACATTGTCCAGTAGTTAAGAGCCAGGGCTCTGGAGTCAGACTTCCTGGGTTCAGATACTGACTTGATAGTATACCAGCTGTGTGACTATAGACAGGTTACTTTACCTCTCTGTTTCTGTTTCTTCATCTGTAAGTTGAGGATAATGATAATAATACATACCTTCTGGAGTTATCATGAAACTTAAAAACGTTAATGAGCGTAAAGCTCTTAGAACAATGCCTGGCACGTAGTAAGTACTCAATAAGTATCAGCTGTTATTATTCAAAGGCATTTATGGTTGAAAGTACTATATATATAAAACATATATATATACTACATACTACTATATATATTGTATATAGATGTACTATAAATAAAAGGGACTTTATTTAACTTCATCTCATAGGCTTTGAAAATATATTATAGTTGTTTTAAGTTTTTTATCTTTAGCCCCTAACTGGGAAGTACAGGGCAAGGAACTATATAGAAAAGGGAGATTGCTAATTTCAATAAATAACTAATTTCAATTATCAGGGTGAAAAATTATCTTACCTAATAAACCTGCATTCATTTTCCCTTGTAGAGTTTTACAGTATTGTAAATTTCTCACAAATGGGGAGAGATGATTTGATTTATATAGCTCATAAGAACAAAAAAATTTACCGTAGTGGCTATGAAATGGAGTAATCTTTCCCAGATTTTTAATCTCCTGTCCTTCTCTCCGTTTTCTACCTCCACTTCAAACTTTGTAGGAAAACTAGGTATGATAAACAGTCCTAGGTTTAAGTGTTGGTTCTACAGCTTGTTAGACTTACAACATTAAGTTCCCCTATCAATTTCCGTCTCCTCACCTGTAAGTGGAAATAATCATTATGTATCTTTCATGAAATACATACCAGAACTGTTGCAGATGAAAGGAGATTTGACCAAATGGTAATTTTGGGAATATGTAGTAACAACAAGGCACATTAACAGTTAAGCATCCTGTAGACTCTGGTCAGTCAATGGAGAAGAGCAACTTTGACTTGAGGGCATAGAAGGCATGGTGGCTGACACTTATAATCCCAGCATTTTGGGAGGTTGAAGCAAGAAGATTGCTTGAAGCTAGGTGTTTGAGACCAGCCTGAGCAACATAGTGAATCTCCGTATACCAAACCAAACCAAACAAAACAAAACAAACCCAGCATGGTGGTGTGTGCCTGTGCCTCTGGTCCCAGATATATGAAAAGCTAAGGCAGGAGGATCACTTGAGCTTGAGCTTAGGATTCCAAGGCTGCAGTAATCTATGATAACATCACACCACTGCATTCTAGCCTGGGTGACAGAGTGAGACTCTGCCTCCAAAAGAAAAAAAAATTAAAGCAGAGAAGGTAATGTGAAAATGTATGCACTCTTCTTGCAATAATACAAGAACCATCTGACCATCTGGCTAGACTCTGAAATCAGGTGAAATAAATGAGCTAGCAAGGAAATGACCAGGGTCTCAGCTGAGGCGGGGTCCAGTTTGAGAGTCCTCCAACAGTGATGACCAGATAAGAGAAATACAGAACATGAAAACTTCAAAGTAAAGATAATTCAACCTACTTGACAAGTTTCCCATTAGATTTACATGTCATTTTTGTTAGTGTCTGACAGCAGAGCAGCATAAGAGTCCTAGCCCAGTGGCATACAGAACACAAACAATGTCACAGGGCCTCACGATTCATAGTAATAAAAAGTCATAGAGAAGATAGATGGGGCCTCTGGAATCATTTTGTACCTGGGTTTCTTCTTTGTTGGTGTCTTCCAGATTCTTCCTCATCCTTTCAGCAGACACTTGAAGTCCTACTTTGGGTTAGGAGAGCCTGAGATCCTGTGTATCTTCCATTCAATAAATTTAGTAATTTTGATGTTTAGGTATAGTATCAATCAAAATGGACACATACACAGTCATGCAATAGCCTGATCCTCCAAATAGGGACTGTGACCCCCTGCTAGTAACTCGCCTACCCTTGTTTGATTTGGTAGGGATAAATTCCTTGAATGGCCCTGTGTTTGTACATGTGTTTTTTGCTTGTTTGTTTTGTTTCTTGAGATGGACTCTCACCCTGTCACCCAGGCTGGAGTGCAGTGGACTGCCCACTGCAATCTCTGCCTCCCTAGTTCGAGTGATTTTCATGCCTCTACCTGCCTAGTAACTGGGATTACAGATATGTGTCACAATGCCTGGCTAATTTTTGTGTTCTTAGTAGAGATGGGGTTTTACCATGTTGGTCAGGCTGGCCTTGAACTCCTGATCTCATGTGATCCATCTGCCTTGGCCTCCCAAAGTGCTGGGATTGCAGGCGTGAGCCACCGGCGCCCAGCCCTCTACGTGTATTTTTTAAATGCAGTCAGTTGAGTATGGTTTTCAGATGTAGAATATGATTAATCATCTTCGATGGCCTTAGCATATGCATACTATTTAACTGGGCTAGTTGTGGCTCATACCCTCAAATCAAATATCTTAAAGAATACTGTTTCAGTCATTTTGTAGCAGTTAATTGTGAGAAGTGAAACTTGGAGGACATCCGCATGTAAAATCCCCCACCAAAGGAAACCAATATGTTTGGGAAATCAAAATGAAGCACTAGTAGGAAGCCAGCTCTGGCATAGTGGCACCACTGTGATGAGTGTTAGAAGTAAAATGCTGCAATGGTGCCCCCAATTTTATTCTTTTATGTTGTATAATGACACATTCTATGCATGTGATGTGACGTCATTCAGCATGCTTGCAAATAAATTATTCAGTAGTTCATATACACATCATTGTATTATGTAAGAAGTTGAACATGGAACTGCTAGAATGGAGTTTCCAGAGTCCAGCCATCTTAGTCCTACTTTGAAGCCTATTCCCAGCGTGTTTGCTGGTTGGATTTAGTTTGCTGCCAGTGGTAGACAGAGTCAGCTTGAGAATATTTTATAACAAAATACTGAATTTTATGGCAACTTTTATTTCAAATGAAGGTACCATCCTCGTTCCTCAATAAGCAGGGACAAATCGCAACTCCATTTCAGCTCACAGGGAACTCTATTTAAGCGACTTGAATCAAGAATATTCCGTCTGAAGCCTGATTCATCTAGAACACAGGGCAGGGTGAGCACAACATCACCACAGGTGGCAACAAATAATGGTCTTGTTGGGCGATTCGGGATATAACTCAACATCACCCACTGCATCAGCAGCAGGGCATTAAAACCTAGGTGCATTCCACAATACCATCACCACTAGAATGTGCTGCCTTTTACACAGCTATATTTACACATTTTCATCTGATAAGACAAACTTTCCCTTTTATAGCCAAATTTGTGAGTGCAGCTCAGAAGAGAAGACCAGATGGAAGAGCACAAAGTTTATCCACTCTGTTGCAGGACCGTAATCAACTTTGTGAGTTAGTCCAAGGAGGGAGAAATATGATCGGGGGAGTTTTGGAGACTCTCCATAGTAATTTATCTACTTCTAACATGACTATTAACAAAAGGACAGCCTGCATAGAGGATTGATTAATGATGTTCGTGTGGCTTTCATCAGCTAACATAATTGTCAGTCACCGGTTGTCACTGTGGGATCTGCACATGTGTGATGGTGGGCTTTTTACACATTTATGCAGGGAAGACTTCACTGGGATCATAGCTGAAAGCTCACTGTTACTTGATAATATTTTGCAGATTTCCTGTGTAATTTGTTCAATGTGTTGAGGCTGTTCAGATTAGCTGCACAAACGTGGAGAGTAAAGATAGGAGCTAGCTTTGCATTGTCAGATCCTCCAGAGACCAGAAATAACAACTTATCTAGTGTCACATGCCATCAGCATTATCTCTGCAGCATACACATGCTAAAATTCGTTTCCTGTTCTTAACAATACAGTACAATATTTGATATAGCTGCATGGATAATATTTGAAAAATAAGGGCACAGTAGATGATTAAAACAAGAGGATTGCTTAGATGAATGAGGGTTTTTTTTTTTTTTTGGAAATTTATTTTGCCCTTACCACAAGTATTTATTCACCCATTAAATTATTGGAATAAATGAACATGTCGCATTGAGTTTTTGTGGTGGTCAGAATATGAAATATAAGTATTTTTGGATTACCACAAGTTTTTTTCCTAAATCGTGTGACATAGCAAATAGGAAAAGCAGATCACAAAAGTAGACTTTGAAAGTATACCTCGTATACCTGCATGTTTTGAGTTAGAGTCAGAAGAGTATATTTGTGATCTTTTAAAATCTTTGAAAATACTTAAAGCCTGTAAAAAGAAGTATTCAAAAGAAATGCCTGTGAAATGTGTGGCATTGGTCTGATGGCATTTGCATGTCTGTTTTAAAAGGCTGTTCTTTGCACTTGACTGTCTGCCTCTGTTGATGCATTTCTAAGGGTGTGGATATGTTTATATTAATGTCAAGCAAGTTTGAAATAGATTTAGGCACAGACTGCTTAAAACTTGCTATGTTATTAAATTGTTTCAGGGTGTGGAACTACCACCCCTCTAGAAACACATAGAAAGCAAAATTATGAACTGCGGTAGACCAAATACAATTAAATCACACTTAAGATTCTTGGAACACCTCCTGCATTTGAAGCATTAACTTAGCCTTGAGCTTGCCTTCAGCCAATTTTTTATTAACAGATCTTTTATGCATGGATAAGACTTGCAAGACAAGTAAAAAATTTTTTGCACTTTTAAAATTCGAGTACTCAGTTAACAAGAATTGACCCCAAATTTAGGAACTACCATTGGCCTTATAAAGTTATTACTAGGCATTGGAAGATACTTGGTGAATAGGTTTTATTTCAGTGAAATAAATGAGATTGTTTCATGTGAGTAAAGCATATGCCTGAGAAACATGAAAATGAATTCTATTAACAGATAGCTATTTATATAATCTATGACAAAAGAAAATTTACTCTGTTGAAAATTGACTTACTATGGAAGGATGAAAAAAATCATACAAACCACATGGACTCAAATATTAGTTTGCATTTTTATAAGAATCTGTGAAATATTCAGGGTTATTCCAATAGTCCTGGAAGACAAAAAGTTTCAAATAATATCCGCAAAGATAAAAAAAGGTTTAAAATTATTGCCCTGTGTCCTTGATACTTGAATTTGGGTTCTACCTTGAGTGAGTGAGAAACTTTGTGTAGTCCTTGTCTAGAAGGTACCACTGACAGCAGGACACCCATAGGTCAAAGATGCAATCTGTTGGTAGTACCCAGATGTGTTTCTTCACTTACGCTATGGAGGATTTTGAGTTATCAACTTAAGAGAACTGTTTTCTGAAAAGCTGGATATCCTCATGTCATAGAAGTTACCCCAGAAGGACGCAGCAGGCACATTATTACACCTGGACTTCTAGGGATGCAAAGTTAGAGTAGCCACGAGCTTTTCCACATCTGATGGATTTGGAACTATGTGCAAGAGAGAGAAATTCAGGCTGGTCACTAGAGGTATCCTTGAACCCCAAACATCGAGAAATGTTCGTACATCAGGGTCAGCTTAGGAGGGGATATTTTAGCTAAGAAGGACCTTGGATCTGAAGGTCTCTGCCTCATTGCATTGTAGATCATCTCGTAAGACAAGGGATGTACCACTCTGCGTATGGACCCCAAAGGAAAGGAGAAATGTTGACCTGCCCAATGAACAATTGGTTTCCTTCCATCAAAAGACCTAGTGGGGTTGGAGCCCTTGAAGTCACAATTGTGAGGATGAACCATATGAACATTTCAGTGCAATACTGCCGGCAGAATTTAAATGATTTAAATGAATTTAAATGATTCATTATTAAATTTAACTTATAAATTATTAACTCTAATAATTACGAGAATTTCTTTCATAACTGCAAATTAACCAAGACTTTAAAAATACTTAATGACATGAACATAAAGAAGCAAACCATAGACACCAGAACCTCCTTGAGAGTGTAGAGTGAGAGGAACGTGACGACTGAAAAACTACCAGTTGAGTACTATGCTTGTTACTTGGGCAACAAAGTCATCTATGCAGCAAACCCCTGCAACACTCAATTTACCCATACAGAAATCTGTGCATGTACCCCCTGCATCTAAAATAAAAGTTGAAAAAAGAACAGAGTAATGCACACAGACACACACACACACACACAGACACACACACACGTGCGTACTTAATGAAGCCTAGGTCTTTTATCTAATGGCAGAAAGATCAGATGAGAAAGGCAAAAAATCAGAGACAGACCAAGGCTGCCGGTTTTATTTTCCTCTATGTATGTGTTAGTGTGTATATGTATAAATGTATTTCTATTTGCTAAACCGTCTAAAGTTTAGTTGAAGACATCATGACATTTCACCCCTAAATGCTTAAGCAGATATTGTCTAAGAACAAGGAGATTCCTTTGCGTAACCGCAATGCAGTGCTCCCACTTGAGAAATTTAACTTTGATACAATATTTTTATTCAGATTTCCCCAGTAGTCCCAATAATATCCTATGTAGCTCTTTTTCCCTTGGAGCAGGATCCAATCAGTAGCTCCACATTGCATTGTCTTGCCATGTCTCTTTAGTCTCCTTTCATCTAGATCACATTCACAGTCTTTTTTGTTATTTATGACATTGATTTTAAAGCCTATTTCAGGTGTTTTGTAGAATATCTATCATTTTGAATTTGTCGTATTGTTTGCTCATGTTTGAAATCAAGACACCTAATACAGAAATAAGAAATAAACTAATGAAAACAGAAGGTGAAGAGGAAGGAGAGATGAGCTAAAGAGAGAAAAGAAAAGAGGGAATGAGAGAAAAGAGGGAAAGAGAGACAAACTGATTTTGTGATAAAATGTTTATCAAAGTGGAAGAAAACAAAGTCTCCATAGATTTATGTTCAGACTATATTGATAAGCAAATATATGGAGTGGTAAGTGGGGAACATGGTCCTTAAAGAGAAGGTATCTGAAGTATGGTTGACACTCAGACAATGCAGGCGTTAGGGGTGCCAATCCCCTGTGTGGTCAAAAATTTAAGTATAACTTTTGACCCCTGCCAACTTTACTAATAGCCTACTGTTGACTGGAAGTCTTATCGATAACACAAACAGTTGATTAATAAATATTTTTATCTTATATGTGTTATATATGGTATTCTTATAATACAATAACATGAAGAAAATATTACAAGGAAGAGAAAATATATTTACTATTCACCAGGTGAAAGTGGATCATTATAAAGGTCTTCATCCTTGTCATCTTCATGTTGAGTAGGCTGAGAAGGAAGAGGAAGAGAGGGGCATTGGTCTTGCTGTCTCAGGGGCAGCAGAGACAAGAAAATTCATGTATAAGGCATCTTGCTTTTTTTTTTTTTTTTTTTTTTTTTTTAATTTATTTATTATTATTATACTTTAAGTTGTAGGGTACATGTGCATAACGTGCAGGTTTGTTACATATGTATACTTGTGCCATGTTGCTGTGCTGCACCCATCAACTCGTCATTTACATCAGGTATAACTCCCAATGCAATCCCTCCCCCCTCCCCCCTCCCCATGATAGGCCCCGGTGTGTGATGTTCCCCTTCCTGAGTCCGAGTGATCTCATTGTTCAGTTCCCACCTATGAGTGAGAACATGCGGTGTTTGGTTTTCTGTTCTTGTGATAGTTTGCTAAGAATGATGGATTCCAGCTGCATCCAAGTCCCTACAAAGGACTCAAACTCATCCTTTTTTATGGCTGCATAGTATTCCATGGTGTATATGTGCCACATTTTCTTAATCCAATCTGTCACTGATGGACATTTGGGTTGATTCCAAGTCTTTGCTATTGTGAATAGTGCTGCAATAACTTAGAGGCAAGGGAATAAACCTTAGAAGTTCTGGTGTGTTCCCAAGTTCAATGTAAAATTAAGAGGGGTGAAGAATTCAAACTAGTTATTTCAGTTTATACATAAATTAATGAGGCAACGTATTTTTCTTAATATATGTAAACCAGTTTTTTTGGTGTCATTTAGCACCAGCAGATTTGTTTCTTTAAAACCCTTCACCAGGCCTTTGGCTCACACCTGTAATCCCAACATTCTGGGAGGCCAAGGCAGGCGAATTGTTTGAGCCCAGGATGTGGAGAACAGCCTGGCTAACATGGCAAAACTCTGTCTCTACAAAAAATACAACAATCAGCCAGTCATAGTGGCATGCACTTCTGGTTCCAGTTACTCAGGAGGCTGAGGTGGAAGGGTTACTTGAGCCCAATAGGTAGAGGTTGCAGTGAGCCATGATCATGCCACTACACTCCAGCCTGTGCAACCGAGCAAGACCCTGTCTCAATCAATCAATCAATCAATCAATCAATCAATCCCATCACCAGGATCACAAAGTTAAAAATGATCTTAAGGAGTTAACAGAAATATGTAGACACTATTTCGGATACATGAGAATTTAGTCTGTTTTTAAAAACCTGCAAAACAGAGATTCATGAACCACATTTTAAAAAGACTTCTATGAAAGCTTTTCAGAAAAAAATATTTTCAAGCTGTCAAAAAAAAAAAAAAAAAAAAAAAAAAAAAAAGAACCAGACAAAATCATCAGGTATCAGGGGCTAAGAACAGCTAAAATAAGTTTTCTAATTTGTCAGTGTTTCCGCTACATTAAATGCCTGCTTCTCTATCTCATCTCCCAGCCACCAAATAAATAAAAAGGGGGATATGTAACTGTAGGGGCACTGCTAAGAAATCACAGTGTTCAGATGATTTTTTTCTGAAATTTATTGGAAACTTCATGTGTTCATTCTTGACATTTTTTGGATTTACTTGGCAAGGGCAGAATCATAGAAAAACAAATAGAGTTCTCTGAGTAGGAAAGGTACTCCATTTCCTGTTCATGGTTAGGTGACCCTGATTACTGTCCTTGGAGTCTTGAGCCCCTTACCCAGTGAATAAGTAGGTACTGAATCAGGGAGGTGCAGACTCATTTGCCTGGGTTTGTTTTCTGGGAGTTCCTGTTTAACATTCCTGAACTGGAGCAGAAGTAGATTTTTTAGCTGGCTTTTCTGAGACTCTGAGGAAACTGAGAGTTGTTGAATTCTCGGGTTCTGTGATGTTTGATACTTATTAAGTGAAATTATGTGTGCAGAGGAAAATTTATTCATCTATGCTTTTAACAAATGGCTGTGATAAACAGAATTAGACATACTATATGGAATTGCATAACACACCACCACATGTCCGTATTACCCGCTTCCACAGTTATCGGGTTCTTGGTAATTGTTTTTCAACTTTATGCCTATCCATTCCCCACCACCGTATTATCTTGAAGCAAATCTCAGATATTATAACATTTTATCTGTAAGTATTTCAGTAGATATTTTTAAGCTGTCTTGCTTAAAATAAGAATGGTATGTAGGTGTTTAATGTATTCTCCAAGTTAATGCATAATTTAAGTACTCACAGTCTCTGTTGAGACTATTTACATGCACTAAATCCGATCAAAGAGAGAATTTGATGTGAGTCGTGGTCATCTGGAATGGTCCATTCATTGTGTTTGGGATAGCAACTGTGTAGGTCCAGTCAAAGAGTGGTAGCATCAGAGAACTTCTGTCTTGAAGAAAGGGGCCATTGTTAAGATTGATGGGTTTTCTGTGTTCTTTGGTCCTCTCTGATGACAGGATAGTGAAATGAGCCCTAGCTCTGAGTACCCACAAACTTTGTAACCATGGATAAAGTCAGCCACTTACTTATCTCTGAAATTAAACTTCCCGATTTTAAAAATGGATGTGATGCTTCCTGTGCCTATTCACAGAACTGTGATACACTGTGATTTGGGATGTGAACACGCTTTAAAAATAATGGCCCGGTTACATATTCTCCTTTTATTTTTATTTAAAAAAAATTTTTTTTTTTGAAACAGAATCTTACTCCATTGCTCAGGCTGAAGTGCAGTGGTGGGATCATAGCTCACTGCAGCATTGACTTCCTGGGCTCAGGTGGTCCTCCCACCTCAGCCTCCCAGGTAGCTGGGACTACAGGTACATGCCACATGCCGCGCTAATTTTTGTATTTTCATAGAGATGGGGTTTCACCACTTGCCCAAACTGGTCTCCAACCTCTGAGCTCAAGTGATCCTCCTGTCTCAGCCTCCCGAAGTTGGGGGATTACAGGTGTGAGCCATCGCGCCCGGCCTACATATGCTCCTTTAACACAGGCTTTTGGTTATTTGAAATTACCAATGTTCAGGATTCTTAATGGCATCAGAGAATATAAGCTTGAATAAGTAACTATCTAGACTTTTTTTAAGGAATAATTTTCTAATCTAGGTTCTCTTTTCTTCTGAGTATATTTTATTTGGGCATTTTATTTTTCTCCAAGATGAGATCCATTTTCACTCATCCATTTTGAGATTGTTTTTCTCTCTGTTAATAAAACCTTTGGAATGGTGCCTTGATCAGGCTAACTCAAAATTAAATGTTTCTCTTTGAAAGATTGCCTGGTGATCAGAATTGTTTTTTCCTTCTCTTATTTTAGCCTTGCCTCCCCGATTGAAAGAGATGAAAAGCCAGGAGTCGGCTGCAGGTTCCAAACTAGTCCTTCGATGTGAAACCAGTTCTGAATACTCCTCTCTCAGATTCAAGTGGTTCAAGAATGGGAATGAATTGAATCGAAAAAACAAACCACAAAACATCAAGATACAAAAAAAGCCAGGGTAAGTATAATCCATAAAATAGTAGAGACTGCCCCAGCAATAAAGTAATATAACATATAAACGTTATTTAGGCCCTAATAAGTGAGCTTACTATCAGAAACACGATAGATAATAAGTGAAAAGCTGTTTCATTATATAATGACAAAAAATCATCTTATCACACAGGCAAGAATTCAGAGTTTCTGGTTCTTACAACTTGTTGATAAAGAAAAGAAAGGATGGATGGAGAAAGAGCTATAGGAAGTAAGAAGAGATGGAAGGGAAGAAGGAAGAGTGCATTAGTGGCAGATGCTATCATAGTAATAGATCCTAAAATTCAATTTCTTGGCCAGGCACAGTGGCTCATGCCTCCAATCCCAACACTTTGGGAGGCCGAGGAGGGCAGATCACCTGAGGTCAGGAGTTGGAGACCAGCCTGGCCAACATGGTGAAACCCCGTCTCTACGAAAAACACAAAAAGTAGCCGGGCGTGGTGGGTGCCTGTAATCCCAGCTACTTGGGAGGCTGAGGCAGGAGAATCACTTGAACCCGGGAGGCAGATGTTGCAGTGAGCCAAGAGCATGCCACTGCACTCCAACCTGGGCAACAGAGCAAGACTCCATCTCAAAAAAAAAAAAAAAAAAAAAAAAAAAAAAAAAAAAAAAAACCAATTTCTTTAAAATAAGACAAATGCATATAATAATGTAGAGTACCAGTGCCTTACACAGCTAAAATCACAACTTCATTATAAAGCTCAGTAAATACTTAGATTTATAGAAAGAATTGGAATGTAACCAGTTGAATTCAGACTATTTTTTAACATGGGGTTAATGATATAATTATATCTAATAAGAATTTTTAACTGACACTGCTGATAAAGCACATTGTCACTCTAGCAGATTTTAAAATCAGGTAATCTTAAGTAGCAAGAATTTTAAATGTTCCTACTCTCCCTGAGGGGGTCCATATTTGACAGGGTTTAATGTGATTCCTGTAACATCTTGGTGGATGCATTCTGGATCTACTCTAAAATGATGCTCTGTTATCATACCTACACTCTTCATTCTTATTTACTTCCTTACTTAAGAATCATTTCTTCTAATATCAAACTACATTTTGAAATCAGAGAAGAGATAAGTCAGTTGGATTTCTGCTTCTAAAGAGTCTTTTAATCAATGTGACATGTATAATGGTGGTTCCAAACTCAAAGATGACATTTTCTGCACTCACATGTCACAGTGAACCCCCAAGTATGGTAACAGAAGCAACAGAACATTCTCCTGTACTTTGATTTTATAGGACATTAGCCAGAAAGTTGTTACACATTCATGAGCAAAGTGATTACAGTGAGAATTAAATTTAATCTTATCAAAGTGTTTGTTTGCTCTGATGACTGTAATTAGGTTTTTGTTTCTAGTTTCTGTGGTTTTATAAGCTATATACTTACTTTATTAACTACATGTTGACTCTAGTTATTGATCATGTCAGATAGATCTGTTGCTTTGGAAGAATAATAAAGTGTATTGTATCACTTTCTGCAGCAGGTGGTACTTCAAAGATACAAAATGTAATATTGTAAAGAGACATGGCATTTTTATACCTAATATTACTTATTTTTTTACATTATTCCAATATGTAGCAGTTCAACAGCACATGGCAACTATCTTACTTTGCAGATTAGGAAATTGAGCATCAAAAAAGTGTTCTGCTTTGCCTCAAGTCATATAACTAGTAAGAGACTCAATGAGAACTGAGTTCATTATTGTTATACCCATTAAAAAATGTAATATACTGAGAAAGAAGGAAGTTAAGTTTCTTCCTATAGATCATAGTGGTAATGAATGGTTCAACTTAGATTTGAAATAGGTCTGACTCTAAGTCTCATGCCTTTTCAACAGATACTTGTGATTTTGCTATATAGATTAAATAGATTTGGTACAAATCTGTTTCTTGGGTTCCTTTCTTAAAACTGGAGAACCTTCATATTTAACAGCATATGTGCATGAGGGGAGTAGGAAATACAATGAATGAATTGAAAAGATAAGTATGATTCTTATAAAGAAGTTTAACAGGACAAAAATACTCCTAGATTTTGGATGGAATCGATTTTGGTGTTTGCTTTTCATCCAACAAGTTAGTAAGAAATGAAGTTATCTCTGCATGCAGGGTAATGTCTCATTTATTTCTACGTGGCTGTCAAAGGATACCAGTAATATTTAAGTGCCATGAAAGGTTTTATGGTAGGACTGTGGAGAAATTAAAGAGGTATAGGGTATTATAATCTCTGTACCCAGGGGCGGGGGTCATAAGACTGTATAGAGATTATCTAGTTCAGTCTTATATAAAACATGGGAATTCTGGAAATCATGTGTTACAACACTGCTAGAGCAGGGGAGGAGGAAGAGAGGGAGGAGAAGTTCATCTAGAAGAAAGCATCTCACACTGCAAATATTCAATCTGATGCTACCTGGAGAGAAGCAAATGAAATTTCGGTAGATAAGATGAGAAAATGAATTCTTTAAAAAAGTGAACTGACTAGAATGAATAGGCTTTAGAAAAGGTACATGTATACTTAAAGAAGTAATTTGTTACATGGCTTCGATGACATATAAAAGTATCATTAGTATTCAGAAAAGCATTTTCATATTGGCTTCATAGGTCCAGACAGCTAAGAGCACTGTCTACATATTAATAAAATCCCATAATACCAGAAAGGGCAATAGTCAGAAATTACTTCTTTTAAACAATAGTCTTGCTGGAAAGAATTAAATGGTGAAAAATGTATTGAAGTGATGCAACTATAAATCATTTGCAGCAAAACAGTTAACATATTTGATCTAAAAAGACATACTTTGTATAGAGTGGACAGCTATTTGATAATCAGCTTTTCAATTTTTAGAATTGGGTATTTTGCCATCTAAAATTGCGTCTTTTTATTAAAAAAAGCATTGTCAGGTTTTTTTAAGATTAAAGGATCCAGCTGAATCTAAATTTAATTAACATTTGCAAGGTGTTCTATTATTTCAATTTATCCTGTAAATATAAGTAGAATGAATATAATTATTGTTATACCCATTTAAAACATTAATATCCTGAAAATGAAGGAAGCTAAGTTTCTTCCTGTAGATCATAGTGGTAATGAATTGTTAAACTTGACTCTAACTCTTGTGTTTTTCCAGAAGATATTTGTGATTTTGCTACATAAAGTCAGAAGTCAGAACATAGGGCTCTGGCATGCTTAGGATAATGGCTTTAATTAAAAGATTCTTATTTTACAGATTCATTTATATATTACTATTAATGAGTTTTAATTACTAAGATATTCAGACTATTAGTATTCTGCAGTGGTTAGTTGGTTATTTTGACTTAAACTTTTTCTTAGGCTATGATCAACCAAGCAGAGGTGAAGTTTAGTTTGAAGTGTAAGATTTTTCTGGGATTCTCTTTATTTAAATACATTGACTCTTTTCCAATCCTTAGTCTTGACTTCTTTTTCACATTTTTTATAATCTAGATTGTGCATAGCAGCAGCCAAAATATCCTTTTAATCCCTTGGTGTTTAATGCAACAATTTCACAGCAATATGCAACTTCTATTATTTTGTAAAATCTTTACCCTTCTTTTGCTCATGGTCCTACTAAAAACTACATTCCTATGTGTTCTTCGTATGATTTTTGAATTCCTATCTGAGCCTTTGTTTTCTTTCGCTAACCCACGTGTGGGGCCAATTAAAAGAAATGGAAACTGCCCTCGTGTTATATGTCTGCTTATCTCTTTGTTCTTGTTTTCTTTGACTGGTGGATGATTTCAATCAAGAAAACTGGTTAAAAAGCTTGGCGTGTGACAGATTCATATGTGAGGACTGTCAGATTGACCTCATTTAAATACCTATTCTTTCTTAGCTTTATCAAAGGCTGACTTTCTATTATTTGTATGTTTCACACACTTTTGGATACCCTTAATTTTGCCTCAGCTTTTACTATTTTAATTTTGTTTAAAATTGGCTCTCATTGTTTTATTCACATTGAAAAAGTATTACAAATTATTTCTTCTATTTTTAATGGTTGCCTTTTTTGACTTTATAATGGAAAAAGTTTATGTGCATTTTTTTCTCATCTTAGCTTAGCAACTCTATTAGATCACTTGAACTTTATATATAATGAAATCTCAATGTTCTCATGTAGAAAATGGGACTCAGTGGCATTCTATATGGTTTATGTGAGGCACGTGGTACAGTGACTGGTTCTGTTGTTTAAGAAGCCCCTCTTTTAGCCAAGCACAGTGGTGTATACCTACCGTCCCAGCTATTGAGGATCTCTTGAGTGCAGGAGTTTAAGACCAGCCTGGGAAACAAAGCAAGACCCTGTCTCTATACTTTAAAAAAAAAAATCATAATTTCCTCTTTCACTTCTTTGTCCTTTTCACGATGATCAGTTTTACACTATCTGAAGCAGTGTTGGACACACACACACACACAAACACTGTCTGTATAATTTCTTAGGGGTCAGGGAACCAAAACTGTATAAACAGAAGAGTTCTTCCCTATGTGTAATTAAGTTTCCTTAGCCTGTAACTATGGTAGAAGAATCAAGCTAAAATAAAACTAAACTAAGTAATAGCTAATGAAACCTTGAATTCACCTTGTAAGTGAGCACTCACTAAAAAACACAGTGTGCTTTCTGATATTAAAAAAATGAAAAGGAAATTAATATTCAGAATTTTTTATCTTCAAATTACTTCGCATTAATTTATTTTTACACTGTACTGTTTTTTCTCATTCTAAAAGTAATGTATGGTTATGAAAATCCAAATATTTCAGGAATATAGGATGTAATTACTATAATAATAGCTAACACTTATTAGGAAGTCACTATATTGCAAAAACTGTTTTAAACACTTTCCACAAATTAACTCATTTAATATTTTTAGAAAATAAAAATCCATGGAAACACCAACCTTCCTCCAGATCCACAGAAAACTCATCAATTAAAGAGCAAAAAGTTATATTTATGACTATAAGGGAATCAGGTAGTCTTTCCAAGTTAATTTCCTTCTTGTAGACAGTATATGGTATCTTACAGAAAAGAGAAAAAGAAGACTGTTGTAGCCATACTTATCAAAGCGCCAAATCTTTTTGCAATATATAATTTTCAAGGAAGATTTGGCTCATTCTACACCCTTACTACATTCTGTCCCTACTCTAGGACACAAGGCTGGACAAATCCCATAGTTACATGTATCATTAGAATTCAGAGGGGTCTTTATGCTCCTTTAGGTCAGTGGTTTTCCAATGATGTCCCTGTAGAGTGCTAAATTTCTATTGAATTGCAAAAAGGATTACCAGGCCCTCTGACCTGGAACACTTTCTGTGTGATATTTTTGAATATGAGGTTCTGATTTAAGCTTTCATTTTAAAACAGGATTTTGTTGTAAAAAATAGTTGAAACCACTGATCTAATTTAATCTTTCTCTGCATAGAGATATTCTTGTAAGAATGTGCTTGGCAGGTGGCTATCCAGACTTGAATCTTTCCAAAGAGAAAACCTAACTCTTTCACAAGACACCCTGTACATTTTTGAATGCTCAGAAAAGTTAGTCTATGTAATATCATTCAAAACATGTTTCCTTTTTCCTGTAAGACTTAGTTTTCCTGTAAGACTTAGCAATCCCAAATAATTTCCTTTTCCATATGCGTCCAGGAAATATATTTAAATAGCTACTTATATTTCATTCATAGTTGTCTGCCAGTGGGACCTCTGTTTCTTTAACATAATCCTCTCTAGTGATAAGATTTCTAGGCCCTATTCAATTCTGATCACCCTCTTCTAACGTCCTTTAATTACGGTTTTTTTTTTCCCCATCAAATATCATTCCAAAGTGTATCTAAAGTATAACTGAGCATTCTAGATATGATCCAGCCAATGAGGAATGTATTGGGGCTTTTATCCAATTTGATTGATGCTCCGCTTTAATATTAATTTGGCTAAAGAGTACCTAAGGTTTTTTTGTTCTTCTTTCTTTTTGAAAAGAGTTTTAAAAATGGGTTAATAATAAAGCATGTGGCTAATTAGAAATCCTTATTTCTGCATATATTGTAGTCGAGGGATATCTCCTCTTGTATTTATGTCACCAATTTTCGAACGTGAATGCACTTGTGATGCTTATCTCGATCAAATTGAATCTTAGTCTTGGCCCATTGATGATCTGTCCTAGGATTCCCAAGGGTGTTCTCCACAGAGAAGATTCCATGGCCACATGTCATACCTGCCTTAGAAATTCACAGTACAGATTTGCAAAAAACTACCGAGATGCATTGTTGTAAAGAGACCTCTTTAACTTTTTTTTAATGCAACATTTATTTTAGTATAGAACCATTTTTTTAAATCTTCTTTCTTTTAAAGCCTAACATTTGATTACATTACTAGGAATAGTATTCCAGGAAACAATGCCAAGGCCTATTAGGAGAAGTTTTATTTTAAGACTTATCCCTTTAAGATTATGTTAACTGTAAATATGATTACCATGTTTCTTATAGTTCCATCTAGTTCAATAGTTAAAATGTTAATTGCGTTGGGTCAGGAAAGGAGTCTTACATACAAACAGGATTGTTCCTAGATCTGTATAAATAGGAAAGAAGGGCTGTTCGTGAGGGTGTTGTAATAATCTTGGAGTTGTACATTCTTGGGATGTTGTTGTAATCTCATCTCAGAATTTGGGGACTTAAGAAAAGCTACTGTTTTCTTACTTTAGAAATTTACTCTTTCTGTGGCATTGAAAAATCAAGATATTAATGCCCCACCCTGATATTGTTCATAATTTTTCTATTATTGCTAGTGGTTTCATGGTTATACATGAAAATTCTTCCAGTAAACTATGCTAAATGTTGGGCTGGAAAATCTTACTGTACTCATCCAGTTTTTTCGCACTATTTTTCAAAGATACCCATCATGAAGGAAACTTGTCATGTATGAACAAAATAGATAAATAGCTGACAATCCATTTTAAAAATCATATGATATGTGAATACTCCAAAATTCAGCCTAAAAGTTAATGCAACCTGACATTGGGTGATATTCTAATATTGGTTTATTTTGATGATTTTAAAAGTTGTCATATTTTATTGTTAAGACATATCTATTTGCAAAGATATTTGTCATCAAAATGGCCCATTATGGCTTATAGGGATATACTTCGGGGAAACTTTCCTATGAATAATGTCTCTGGTTAATGTGTGAATATTCTTTAAATGGCCCTTGGTGGTGTCCCCATTCCATAGATAGATAAAACTGTTAAATTACGTCCGCTTTTTGTCAACTTTTTTCTGTGGACCATTATTTTCAGAAAATATTAACAGATACACCTTGTGAATGAAAAGGATTCCATGGTCAATGAAGTTTGAGAGAAAATAAATAATATATCCCCTTTCAGGGAGTCACAGTACATCAGCATATTCAAGACCCTGAGAAATCCTGTGAGAATAAAGATAATGAAAAGCCTGTCTTTATTTCACCTAATATTTTCCAAATTTATTTGAATGTGGAACACATTGCTTTGTTACCTCAGGTTTACCTGTTGACATCATTGAGTCATGACTGGCGAAGTTACCTTTTTTTTTTTTTTATTTTTAGACCAAGTCTCACTCTGTCACTCAGGCTGGAGTGCAATGGTGTGATCTCGGCTCACTGCAACCTCTGCCTCCCAAGTTCAAGTAATTCTCCCACCTCAGCCTCCTGTGTAGCTTGGACTACAGATGCGTGCCACCACACGCGGCTAATTTTTGTATTTTTAGTAGAGATAGGGTTTCACTGTGTTGGCCAGGCTGGTCTCGAACTCCTGACCTCCTGATCTGCCTACCTCAACCTCCCAAAGTGCTGGGATTATAGGCATGAGCCACTGCTCTCGGCCGCAAAGTTAATTTTTCAGGCCCGATATTGGTTTGACCATCACTGTTCCTGGTCTGGACCACCTCTGATGGTCTGTGCCCTCTCATTATGGCCTTTTCCTTTCCTCCAACCAGCCATAGGAATATTAGGTTCTGCTTACTCAGCAAGAACCTAATATTTACTTAATCAAACATCCAAATATTTTCTTCATTCATTAACACATTTATCCAATAATGTCTGAGGACAAAGCATAGCCTGATGTATGCTCCATGAGACTAGCAAGAAGTTGACATTATAACTCCCCCCTCCAAAGTGTATGTTCTAGGTCAAGAGATGAGACATACTGAAGGAACTCTCATGAGAGACGTACTCAGGGCTGTCAGAATTTAGGCACATGAGAGCAGCTCCAGCTACATGACCAGGAGAGGCTTGGTGAAGCATTTGGCACCTGACATGGCCCTGGAAGGTCCAGCTGAGATTTTGATGCATAGGAATGCAGGATCCCCATTGTAGGAAGAAGAAATGACACAGCAAAAGCACAGAGGTGGAAAATCAGGGGGCCTACATATGGAACTTTGGGTGGTTCAATCAGGTAGACTGGAGGAGACTAGTAGGAATTATATTTGGAACAATTGGTTTTACTCAGTTAACATTGTGTGACAAGATCAGAAAATTCACCAGAAAACTAGCAAAGTATAACGTGGCAGATTTGCAACCAGAAGGATTGCTGTCATTTCTTCCTCCCTTGTTTTCTCCCTTGTCGTTTACCCTTAAGAGCCCAGGGAATCACAGTTACCAGGCTAGAGCATAGAAGGATTGTTGTTATTTTTTTGCAGATAGGGTCTCATCATGCTGCCCAGTCTGGAGTGCAGTGAGTATTCACTGGCATGATCATGGTACACTACAACCTTGAATTCCTGGGCCCAAGTGATTCTCTCACCTCAGCCTCCCAAGTAGCTGGGATTCCAGGAGCATGCCACCACACCAGGCTTTAGAACAATTCTTTAGAAAGACTTCAGTAAACTCTGAGCCCATCCCTGCTGTTCTGAGTTCTTATATCTCGGAGACTGTTTAAATTATAGGTTATGTGCAACAGTAAAACACAGACACAGCAGATCACAATGCTGCCCATATTAAAAAAAAAAAAAGTGAATGTTGATGTAATATTCAGAGTTTTATAAAACTGTGTGATAACGTTGCCCAAATATTTATTCCAGTATTAAGAATCTTTCATGTGGTACTATGCTCCCAGCAATGAGAATCTTAAGGAAAGAAAAATTCCCTTCCTTTTGGAATTGATAAATCCTCTTCATTCAAAATTAACACTATTCTTGATATTACTCTACTGAGAAGAAGAGCGCACAGTATTTTTTATCTATTCTAACCTTCAGTAAGTGTCCTTAACAGACTTGTAGGAAATGACTTTATACATTTTCCTCTTCCTAAACCCTAGTGGCTGATGGCATTTGGATATAGAAAACTAAGAAAATTTACCAATTAGGTTTAAAAATCTAAGGTATAACACAGTTATTGGTGATGATAAGGGAGTACAAAGAAAAACTACAGGACTTCCTTTAAACTACTGATTTAGGTGATAAAATTAAGATGATATCCATGGTATAACTTAATGGATGCATCTTACTTTTACTCTAGGTAAAATCATGTGGTCAGATCAATGTAATGGAAGTTGTATTTTAACATATGTGTAAGGTGGGGAGAGGCAGTTTGAGAACTCTGAAAGCACAAAAAAGTGTATATTTATATTTACTGGATTTCTGTGATATATACTGACACCACTTTGGTCCTGATCTTATAGGAAGTCAGAGCTTCGCATTAGCAAAGCATCACTGGCTGATTCTGGAGAGTATATGTGCAAAGTGATCAGCAAATTAGGAAATGACAGTGCCTCTGCCAATATCACCATCGTGGATTCAAACGGTAAGAGATACCTACGGTATACTGTTCCTAAATCTTTAAGAAGAGTAATCAAGACACGTGGTAAGACTCATAATAGATTGGTGTGTTAAATCTCATTGTGAACAAATTAAAAACAAATAAAGAAAACCAGGTGTTTCAAGGATCTTGTATGTCTTTCATAAATTTCTGTACTCCATGAGATTGTATAGACCTTAACTCTACATATATTTTTTACAAAAGGATTTGAATAAGGCCATGAATGGCAGAGATAGGTTGGATTGCTAAAAGATAGAGGTTATGCAATTTTTTTAAGTTGATCAGGGAGGGCAGTCAATTCTTTGGCTCTCTGAACAACAGAATACAGTCATATATATATACAGGATATATATACACAATATGTATATATGCACATGCACAGAATATATGCATATTATATATGTACATATATAATATATATGCATAGTATGTATATACATATACATATATAATATATACACACATACATATATAATATGCATATATTCTGTGTGTGTGCAGAATACAGTCCTGACTCAATTCTGGCAATTTATTCCCATTACATCTGGCTCTAGGTAGTAGAAAGTTAGGCCATTAACTTTTTTTAGGCCTATTAATTTTGAAATTAGGACCATTTTAGAGGCAATAAATTTCCTACTATGAAGAGGCTTCATTTTCAGCTTTCTTCAGAATAGTACCAGGCAATCCTTCTTAAACAAATGAATGACTTAGAGGTAAGAAGTACAATCTACCTCTGACAACTTCTCTGAGTTATTCCAGGAAAGTAAAAGAACCACAGCTGATGGCTTTCTGTTTTGTACTAGCCTAATACTCCATGATTTGATGGAATCATCTATAGGAGCTGATGATGATGATGACCTAGCAATGCTTCTTTAAATCTTTTAGCATAATCAAATGCTATTTTAAAGTCTTTGGTGCTCCTCCCTCTCTCTCTCTCTCTCTCGTTCTCTTTCTTTCTCTCTTTCTCTCTTTCTTTCTTTCTTTTTTGAATTATGGCACTTAACTATTGCCTTTACAAAATTTGTCATCTGTTATAAAACCAAGCCTAATTGCGTGGCTTCTCGGTAGGAGATGAGAAAGATTCTGCATTTCAAGGGCAAGCGCTCTTAAAGTGATAGAGTAAAAATGCCAGGTCAGCACAGTTAGAGTAAAAGTAATTTTAAGGGTTAATTGTATGGGAGGCTGATGTAGTTTTTGCCACTTGATTCCTCTGTAACATACTAAGAAAGGGAGAAGGGAGATAAAAATAAGAAACAGGGCTGGGAAAATTCAGGTTAATGCCTCATCCTCTCTGGACTTCTCAAGGATCTGTTCCATCACAGAGTAATCAAAGTTTATCACTTTCATTTTAAATATCTCCCTTCATAGAGAGTAAAAGAGAGCAGGAAAAGGAGTTTCCATTAGGAGTCCTGTTTATTACAGTTTAAAATGTAAAACCATTTAAAATTTATATGAGTAAATATAGCATCACTTTATTTTTCAACCAGGGCAGGTTAAGCAATAGTAGTTTGCTAATATTACTTTAACCCATGTGGAATTCTATAGGATGAAGCACACATTAAAAAATTAATTTTAATGGGCTATTTTTTACTTTCTACTATAACCATTGTTTGAAGCTTGTTCTCCTGGGTTTGTCACTGGCTTGGTTCAGTGTGTCGCCTCATGGTTAATGCTATTCAATTGTGATTTTTGACACTTGGATTTCATTTGTGTAGCTATACCACAAAGTCCCAGGAAAATAAAATTAAAGCTAGTGTCATAGTCTCACTGAGTGTCTACAGAAGTATTACATTGATTATTCCATGGTTTCTGATTTACAGGATTAAGCAATGAATTATTTTTTACTCTATTATTCCTGGCAAAAACCCATAGAGTTCCTTTTTTATTAATTTGGGGGTACTGAAAGTTTGATAATATGGCTTTTTACATTTCTTACATAGGAAAAACAACTAATTCATTTTTTCCCACATTAATTCACTCAAGTCTTGGTCTAGTGATCAAACTTGAATATATAGTGTTGACCAATTATAGGGTAGAGAAATGAAACTCGAAGTGTTTTTGATAATGAGTCCTTTTTACCTGGCAAGAATAAAGAGAAATTTATGGAATATTTTAAGTGAGTCATTGTTAAACAACCAACAAAAATTCTTTCAGAAATAGGTTCCTATGGACTTATGTAATTAAAGCCTCTGAAGAAGGAGAATGAAGAATCTCAATTGCAATGCAAGTTGGCCTTGTTTTAATTCTCTTCTTGGAATGTTAGGAATAGATCATCCTTTGCCAACCCCTTCATTGTATTAAAAAAGAATAAAAGAGTTAGCATAGAAAACAGACTTATTCAGGATCACAGAGATATTTAGCAGCAAAAGGAGTTATGAACCCAGGTTTTGGGTTTTTTTTCTTTATTTCTACCACAGTGCAGTTCCATCTGTATCTGAAATGTTTTTTGTGTGTGTTTTGTTTTTCGTTTTTTGAGACAGGGTTTCACTCTGTCACCCAGGCTAGGGTACAGTGGTATGATCTTGGCTCACTGCAACCTCTGCCTCCTGGACTCAAAGGATCCTCCCACCTCAGCCCACTGAGTAGCTAGGAGTACAGGTGCATGCCATCACGCCTAGCTAATTTAAAAAAAAAAAATTTTTTTTTTTTTTTGAGATGGAGTGTTGCTATGTTGTCCACTCTGGAACTCCTGAGTTCAGCTGTTTTGCCCACTGTGGAACCCCTGAGATCAGTAAGTCCACCCACTTTGAACTCCCAAAGTGCTGGGATTACAGGTGTGAGCCGCTGTGCCCAGCCTTACTCTGTATCTGACTATATGTTTGCAAATGTTTAAGTGAAATTCTTTTGCTTATAAAGAACAGAAGTTGAAGGAATGGTATGAGGCCTAAGGAGTGAGGGATTCTATGGCGAAGAACTAGAACTTCATTATAACCCAGCCTCAAGGAGATGGAATTGTATGCTGGGCATCTCTGGGAATTTAAGCAATGCGAGTTTGTGGTTTTTCTCTCTGGTGTTTCTAACTTTAATATGCTTCTGATACTTTTTTAACTTTTGTACTCTTTCCCACATCTTCTCACCTCTCCTACTTTCAAACTCTGCCTCTTTATAATTCCAGACTTTGACCTGTTTCTTGCCCCCACGGAGCCATATTCTTCATGGCACTTTCAGGCATTCTTTCAGCTTTAACCTCTATTGAATGATTGTTTTGTTGGTTCCCCAGTGAAATTCCCCAGACCAAGAATCCTATTAGCAGAGCTGATTGTTCCATATTCATTAAAAGACCAAGAGAACTTACAAATTATCTGCTGTGTGGTCATATGTCCACTGCTACCTCAACTAGGGAGGGTGAAGCCGGAAACATAGCGGCCCAGAAGCTCCTCTCTTCAAACGCTGGGGATGGAGCATGCAGCTCACCTGGGCCTGTGGCTTGCCACCATGATTGACAAGGCCAGTTTCCTGTACCTTGGAGGAGATACCCTTTTTGCTCTGCACCTTAGAGTCCTAGTTATAGTGCATCCAGAAGGAAAATATGTAATCATCTTGATCCCTTATCCTCTTCCACTGCTATCTATGAATTTGCTATATTCTGTTCAATGCTTGGTTATCAAAGAAGCTTCATTTGGGTTCTGAACTCTCCAGGGCTTAGATGTACTGCCTTTGTGTTGTCTCATTCCTGTCTTCCTAGGAATCAGGGCAGAGGTTGCACAAAAACACTTTTTCAGAGACAAAAAGGGCACTTTCTACTGGGGTTATAAATTGCCACACCACTGAACCATGTCTTCCTAAATATAGATATTTACCATTGACTTGGGCTGACAGAGAGTGGAATTCTCAAGAATTCCTTTCCCTTCCCTTCCCTTCCCTTCCCTTCCCTTCCCTCCCCTCCCCTCCCCTCCCCTCCCCTCCCCTCCCCCCCCCTCCCCCCTCCCCTCCCCCCTCCCCTCCCCCTTCCCCCCCTCTCCCCTTCCCTCCCCCCCCCTCCCCCTCCCTCCCCTCCCCCCTCCCCCCCCCCTCCCCTCCCTTCCCCTCCCTTCCCTTCCCTTCCCTCTCTTCCCCCCACCTTTTTTTTTTTTTTTAAATAAACGGTGTTTTGCTGTGTCATCCAGGCTGTAGTGCAGTGGCAGGATCTCAGCTCACTACAACCTCCACCTCCTGGGTTCAAGCAGTTCTCCTGCCTCAGCCTCTTGAGTAGCTGGGATTCTAGATACCCACCGCCACACCCCAGCTAATTTTCGTATTTTTTGTAGAGACAAGGTTTTGCCATTTGGCCATGCTGGTCTCTAACTCCTGACCTCAAATGATCTGCCCACTTTGGATTCCCAAAGCGCTTGGATTACAGGTGTGAACCACCATACCCGGCCAAGAATTTATTGTTTCATTGGGGATTCTAGGAAAAAAAAAAAAGTTGTTAAAATAAGAACATGCTGTCAAACTATTACATTATGTAGAACTCCCCTTGAGATTTTAATTTATATTTTCTATGAACTATCAGTCACTTTATTAATTTCATTTTTTCACCTTTTCTATATATTTCCAAGAAGTTCATGGCTATAGTTTGAGAATTTCTATACAGGTTTCCGTGATGAACGATCCTGGTAGGTTGCTGCAATCTAATTATCCTAATTCTTTCCTATTCAAAGGATTCCTTGTGATTTACTTAAATTCTCACACAGTTACTTTTTATGTGTTCCAAGATGTTTAGAATATATTTTGATACAAGATTATAAGAGAGATGGGGAGGTTGGGGGAGACATTCGTAGGAGGCTGTTTGCTTTCTCCCCAGATGACCTTGCTGTTTGGCACGATATTGAATCCCATTAAGACAGCTATAATAATTATTAGAATAAAATTAGATCATAAAAGTCTTCTGCAATGAAACTCATTGTTTAGATCTATCCGGATTAGTGACTAAATGGAAATGAAATGATTAAAAAATTAGGAAATTCCCCTTGAAACAGTGTATGTTTGAGTGTTAACAATGGCCGTGCTTTTACTATTTTCAAGCACTTAGAAAATAATACAGTCAAGCATTTTGCCAACCTACATTTTAGAAATGTAGGTGTTTTCTGTCTTTTCCAATGCCTTTCAACCCGTACTTTATTCAGAATTAGAGAAAGTAATTTATCATATAGTAGACATATATCAACCTATGCAATCTGCTTATTACTTCTGGGACAATGCAAAGCTTACAAAGACCAGTTGGGTTTTCATATAACAAAGAATTTCATAGGCAGTAACTATGTGATAACTTATGAGTGAATTCCTTTTATGAATTCATCTATGACAAAGGAAAAGGCCCACATACACTATGTTTACACACCCTACACACTATATGTTCATTTGTATTTGTGGTTTATTTGGCTCAGTCTATATATAGGGAAACTTTCACTTAGCAATTAATTCTTAGCTAACAAGCTTTGTGAAAACTCCTGGGCTTTAGAGTAGGGAAGAGAATAATAGACTTTACTGGTTTCCAAATTAATTAAGTAATGCTTTCTTTTAAAAGATTAATATAGGAGAATATATAACTAATCAATCATATCTTCTCCTAAGTTTTCTTTTTTAATCAGAAGAAAAATTATTTGAGTGAGATTCAAGTTCCCACAGGAGCAATTGGGCTTGTAGCAATAAAATAGCTGTTTCATTTGAGATGAGCAGAAAAATATTATTTTTATAAAATTTAATTAAATTATCAATTGCGGCTTTTAAAAATGGACTCATATTGGTAATAGGCTTAGCCTTACCCCCTCTCCCAAATTGATAATGATGTTAGAAATTTCACGATATTGGTAAACAACCTGCAGTTACATTGAAAAGCATGTAAAATATGTTTTATAATTTGTTTAACAGTCTACATGTATGTTGTGTTATATAGGATGCCCAGGAAGGCAAATACGTGAGAACAACATGAAAACAATAGGGTAGACTTGTCTTTTCAACATATGGTATTCATCCTGTCACTATACCATTTATTAATTTCAAAATTTCTCCGTTGCCTTAGAGTAAGCATTCATTATGAACAGGAAGAATTCGGGTACTCAAAGATGTTCCTCAAGTCATCTTTATAACTGCTAATAAACAAGTGTGTCCGCTTTTAAATCTTTTAAAGAAATCACTTGATCAAAATTTTTGTATGTACAGCAGTGACCTATAAGTTTAGAAAAACAAAGTCACATAAGTGAATGTTGAAATACACACAGACATATTTTAGGTGTGTTTGTATATACTGTATACAATGTGTATATGTGTATTTTGCTACATAATTACATTTAGTGTATTATGATCATGGTGAAATTGCAAACATGTTACATTCATAATAATTAGAAAAATTTCTTTCTAGAAGATATCTTTGAGACCATGCAACTTTTTCCTGAGACCAGACCCAGTTTATTAAGAAAGAATTCAAACATTACAAATATACTAATGTTCCTTATGTTTACTTGCCTGTTCAGCATAAGTTGCTCAGCTGTGTTCAGTTTCTGATAATTCTAAAACCTAATTAATTTGCACTAATGAAGGGACTGTCCTTTATAAATTAACAAATTTAATATACCAAATTACTATAGGAAAATATGTTGCTTAAATAAACATCATGAAGATTGCAGGATTTAATGCTTTTTTAAAAGTCTGTAAGTGTAATATAAAATTACTTTCAATTTACTTTTAACAAAAGGCTGTTTTCCAAATCTATAAATTCTACCCATAGCACACATAAAAATGCTTGCTGAGTGGTTTTAATTAAAAAGATTAACTTTCTTACTAGCAAGATTATGTTTAAAATGAAGACTCCTTTGGTGTAGAAGTATAGGTTAACTTTTGAGCTTGTATTTCCTCCAGGATTAATTCAGAAGATTTGTATTTGAAACTATAATCATTAAAGATATTTTAAGATCTCAAAGATAAATACCTAATTTTAGGAAGAGGGGTTATTTTAAGTTGTCTCTGTGTAGCTGCGTCTCTGTGTAGAGGTTACAGTAGTAACCTCCTGTTCTGGTATTTTTATGTAACATTCAATTTAAAAATGAAACATTATGGTCAACCTTTCCTCTAATCTGAGGTATTTTTTGCCGGAGATAGAAAAGTTCTGATTTTTTTTTTTTTTTGGAAGGTCACAGTGGACAGCTACTCAATTTGTCAAAAATAAATTTGAAAAGAGTCTTGATATCCGAGTTGGGATTGGGGGTGCTCTAGTTGTGCACCTTGAGTTTACAACTTCATCTGGTTGTAATGTCATTGATGAATCCTGAAGGACAAGAGAAGGAAGCATCTCTCTTAGTGTGGGTCCTTTGTTTGGAAACATGGCCCTTCTAGATATTTCTAGAGAAGGACACACACTTTGAATCTCTAATATAGTTTCTCTAAGATTACATTTTCTCAAAGAAGAACAATTTCATTTTCTGCAGCCCAAATCGAGAAAGCTTGTTGGAGCTGCTTCAGAAACATATATCTTCATATTACCAATTCGGAATATCTTGTTTCTCGTCTGATGCTTGAGAAAATCCTGAGAAAATGATGTACCTTCACATACTAATTCCTTTCACTTAGCCCCATATTTAGTGGATATAAGAGCCAGTGTAGGCAACTTTGATGTATTGAAACCAATCTTACTCCTTGAATAGTTTGCCCTCTTAATCTGTGATTAGAGAGGATCATCCACCCTTAATTTGTAGCAGGAAGACACATTTGGTCTTACTAAAGGTATATTGCTAATCACTTATTCTTAAACATTGCTACTGAGTCTCACATGACTGTTTTCCTTTCAATTCCACAAAATCTTTTGTCCCTAGAGAAACTTCAGAGTTTGAAGAAATATTGCCACTTAAATTGATTCCACTTACCTACTAGACTAGTCCAATCTTGGAAACCCTAAATGGCCATATCTGTATTTAAAGATGATTATATTAGGAATAAATTTTCTACTCCATGATTAACAGAATATTAATTTAAACATAAAATTGTATATGACCTGCTTAGGATTCTCAGTTAGATATCATATTTTTTTGTATAGTAGATAGTATCACAGTAGATTCAACTTATCTTTTGTCCCAGTTAGAAAATGTGAACTACCATTAAGTCGTTTGGCAAGACTTATGACACAATGAAACTTGAATGATATTCACCATTGCATCTCTACATCTTTCCAGGCCTCATAAAACTGTGCCTTGCTAAAAGTGTTAGATTCTGCCAAACTGAAGCCCTTTTCACAAGAACTGAATATGGAATTAGACAATGTAACTACCCTGTATTCCATCATAAAGGCAGCAAGAAAACAAGGTCAAAGTTTGAATAAGACTATCACAATCTTAATGATAATGATGTATCCAGAAGTATACAGGTTGGATTCATCCTTCATTTCTTTGGGGTGGGAACTGCATACTTACTGCCTGGGTAGCTGATATCTATCATATGATAAGGCACCTGTCTTCATTCTCACTGGCAATTTTAAATAGAGTTCAGTGCCAGAATTTGATGTTTTTCACTAATCCTAATTAGAAACTTGGCTTACTTTTACTTTTGAACAAAAATGTACTTGTTAAAGATCGTAACTTAAAAATTCTTACTATAGCTGGGTGATCTGATAGCTTTGACTTTCTTAGTTCCCCTATTTTGACTTTTCTTCCTGAGAAGCCTACTGCCTCTTTGACATAAATTCTTCCTCACTGACCCAAGTGGGGGCAGTGAATGCTTACTAATTATTCTAGTGCAGCTGATTTTATGCTCTTTGCCTAAGAAAGGAGAACTATCAATTTGGACTGTCTTTCTGCATTTCTCACTCTCTGTATGGTTAAAGCCTGGACTTTTCTCACTCCCTTGCAATACTTCCTTCCTTTATACTTACTTTTAGTTTGAAGGCAGGCTGTGGTACCTGCTCCCGGCCTCCTGCTTATATATCATAATGCCCTATCACCTTTTTTTTTCAGAGATCATCACTGGTATGCCAGCCTCAACTGAAGGAGCATATATGTCTTCAGGTAAGGAAAATAAGCCTGGCACATTTTACTAACCAGAATGACAACCATAACTGCTGGCTGCTCCTTCTACTAATCAGAACCCCTTCTGCATCCAAACCTCTCAGCCGCTCTTGTTTTCTGCTTCAATGTTTTTCTCAACCTTGTTCTGTCTTTTTGGATTTTACTTAAGGGAGGATGGTTCTTGCTGCATCTTCAAACTTAGGCCTGAGAAACATACATGAGTGAAAGAAATCTACATCTAGATGCAACTTAATGACATTAAGCAAATAAAGGAGATATCTGAGTTACAAGCTCAGTTTTTATGTCTTTCCAGGTGCTTCTCTTAGCTGCCTTCTACTCTTTCACCCCTCAGAGTGTATTCCTGGATAATTTATCAACATCTGATCTGTGACCTTTGGGTTTGTAATGATCAGTTGTGGATCGCTAAACTTAAAAAAAAAAAAAAAAAAAAAAAAGACTTACAGCCTGACATTTAAAAATGCTGTTGTCTTTTGTTTTTGTTGGTTTCTTACTTGCCTATAATATTTGCCGATAGCATTCATAGTCTGGGCAGATAATTAGCAACTTAGAACCCAACTCTAGCAATGCATATATAACCATAATTCATTGATTTCTTCACAAGCTATGCATTTAATCAATCCTCTATGTATTTCATTTTTTAAACGTTTTCTTATTCTTTGTAATTCTATAATTAATAGAACCTTAGAACATTTAAAAATTAATCTTTATTTGGAAGAAAATTTTTGAAGACCCGAGATTGGAAATTCATCCCAGAGGTACAATGGTAATTTGGTTTTGCCTGGTGCCTTTTCTTTTACAAAAATTCTTACATTTCATTTGATAATCACAATAAACTTGTGAAACAAGACATCATTTTTCCTCATTTTACAGATGAGAAAACTGAAGCATTAGAAATGTTAAGTCATATATCTCAGGAAGTAGAAGAGAAGGTACTTCAAGTTCAGTATTCTTTTTGTTACTCCACATTTAATATTTTAGCTTCATTGAATTTTTCATTATGGCTGGTACCTTGTTGAAACTGTAGAATGGCCTATAATCAACATGCCTTTTTCCATCTTACCTTCATTGGTTTCCTCTTCCCTTCAAAACCATTGTTTAAAACCATGAAAGCTAAACATCTCTGTATCCTAGACTATTTTAGCTATAGTTAGGGCATATTCATGTGTCATTACTAAGATATAAGTGTATGTGTATTTTGGAATGGTATCATCCTGGAGTCTAAGAGGTTGTTACTCTTCTGAGAGAAGGAAGGAAGGAAAAAAGAGGGAAAGAGAGAGAAAAAAAAGAAATCAAATATTCTGAATTTCTTCACCTTTCATCTACACATTTCTGTAATATAGGGATTTCATTATATGTGACTCCAGTACATGCCATTAGGAAAAAAGAGCTTTTACATTTATATGGAACTTGTCTTGGGAAATTGACTATAACTATTATTTCTTAATATGTGACTTAAATCTTGTTAACTTTCTGGCTGTTGACTTTCAATCCTTCTTTGATACTAAGACTTCTTTATTTCTTACTAATGAAAACCCATCCGTTCCATGCTTTTTCTGCATGAGTCATATTTTTCATTCTCTCTGTACTTAACTACTGTTTTTTCTTCTTTTATCTTTGCTACCTAAGAAAATCTTGCTACTAGATATCCCCAACTATTGTATGATTTATTTAATTAGCATGGTTTATTTGATTCTAATGTAATAACTCTATTGCTCTAGCAGACTTTGCATGGACTTCAGCACTTTCTGGTCAGGATGTTTATGCAGATCCAGGTTGCCTGGAAATACTCTCAATCTTGTTTGTTTATTTATTTGGCATGCATGAAAGTTGGCTTTCACTCTCTTGGAATCCGGGGGCTGTTCCCTTTGGTTTCATGTTTTCTAAAAATCAAGACCACACCTAAAAGAAAGTATTTTCTATCTCACCCTGTGGTGTGGATCTCTTCAGAGTAGTCTGTCTTGGGAGTTCAGATAATGCTTGGTGTGTGGGATATTCTTACAGATGGATTGACTCCATTTTCATCCCTTTTAAAAGTCTTCGGGTCTAGACTATGGAAATATTCCTTTGTGATCTTTGAGTATTGCATATATCTTCTGACTTATAAATGCTTCAGCTTCTCTGTTGCACTGTGTTCTAGGATTCTTTTACTAGGTGATACCCAAGCCTGGCAAATTTCTAATTTAAGAGTCCAAGCAGCATGACTCAATAAAACCTCATTCCACTTTTATGTTTTATAGAGTCTCCCATTAGAATATCAGTATCAACAGAAGGAGCAAATACTTCTTCATGTAAGTATACTTAAATATTCTGTTCACTGGTTTTTAACCCAAGACACTATCTTCTTTGGAAGGTCACGTTCACATCTATCCTCTGCCCCTATTAAGGGTCAGAGTATTGAGTTTGGCAACAGTTGGTATTTGCTATTTGGAGTAGAAATGGCCTCCTAATATGCTCAAGGACAACTAGACATCTTGTCCTCCCAGTATACATAAGAATATTAAAATATACCACAAGTGTATTAGTTTTAGGGTAATCTGGTGACTTTGAATATTGAAAAATAATTGCACAGTTCTGAGGCTTAATTCCTGGCAAGCAATAGAGCACATTGTATGTCTTTTCAGCTTGTCTGGATGCCTTCAGCAACTGCCTGAGGCATGATACCCAGCTGTTTGGAGCCTCTGTTCCAAAACTTCTTCGTTCTCATATAAAGTCAGCTGTGATGGAGTAAGAAAACTATATATAGATGCCCTTAATTCAAATTTGATAGCAAGTAACTAATTATGAAAATGTTTGAAAGCAAGTCCCTAGGTAAGATCTCAGATTAGTTTTCATCCGTTTAATGTGAAATGGGCTTTGTGCTTGTGGACTTCTATAACTGTTAGATTGACTGGGATTTTGTGCTATGTCAGGGGAACTTAAAGATATTAGCAAGGACTATCATAAAGAATTTTTGATACTTACAATTTGAGAATATCATTGTATTAAATTCCGATACTCCACAGGGGAGTTTATCAAACCTTGAAAATTAAACTTATAACTGCAGTCTTTATCTTCCTTATTTTAGCTCCTTATTTAAAGCATTTTTCAGTTTGATAAGCTCTTCAATAAATAGATGTTCCTAGTTATTCTATTTCAATCTGGGGAGTGTGTTGAAGAAACAGTTTCCTTTTGCTCTCAGCAGGGTAGGAAAACTCATGAAAAGAAAGTGTGTCCTTTTGGCAATTTAAGTTGTTTTGTCAATCTGTTTAAATAAATCCTGTTTGATGTTACAGCCTTTCCCTCCAGGTTGGTGGTACTAGAACTGTAACTATATGGTATAAAATTATATTTTATTGTGTGAAGTATGGTGTTTTGTCTGTATTTTAACTACATAAAGCTTCATTTAGCTGAATAGATGGCAATAGCCTAGTGAGATCAAACAGGAAATGAAATGCTAGAAAGGGCTAAATTAGTTTCCTACGTGTTCCAAGGGCTCTCATCATATCCTCCAAAATGATCATTTCTGCTGGTGAATTTGTGCTATTTGTTTTATAATTCTACTTATAAAAAGATTAGTGTAATTATATGGATTTTATATAGCTAGCATTAAGGAATCATATTGAGCTTTTTTTAAAGTGTTTATTCTACAGAAGCAAATACTAGGTTTTTCTTTTTTGGCATTTTGTCTGGAAATAGTTTCTCTCCTGTGCAATTCATTGAATAAAGTTATTGAAACTCTCATAATTGGAACCCTTCATGCTATCTTCAGTGGGACCATAGATACTATCCTTAAGCATATCTGAGCAGTTTGGGAATGTAAAAAAATACTTCTTTTGGTTTTCCTGAGCTTTGGGGAACTGAAATGAATCTCTCAGTTTACGTTTCTATTCATTGCGTTATCATTGAGAGAGAAATAATTATGAAATCTGACTCTGTTCCCTAACTCTCAGCAGAATTAGTTTTTGATATTTGGCAATGGTTTAACACTAAAGAAGGGAAGCTTTGTGTATCATGATATTAAAATATTTCAATGTGCCGTTTTCACACATCAGTCACCCCAGGTCATGGTAAGTTCTCAGTAAATATGATTGAATTGATTCATGAATCCATTTTTTTTGTGGAACTTAATTTTATTAGAAGAATATAAACAATGAATATAATAAACTAATTACATGATATATTAGAAGGTGCTATGTAGTCCAAAAATGAGAAACCGTGGAGAAGGGGAGGGGATAAGGAGAGTTGAGACTTGTGATTTTTATTGGGTTGATCAAGGTAAGTCTCATTAAATTGTTGATATTTGAACAAAAAGTAGAAAGAAGTGAAGGGTTAACTTTGTAAACATCTAGAGAAACTGGCTGGGCATGGTGGCTCATGTCTGTAATCCTAGCATTTTGGGAGGCCAAGGCGGACAGATTCCTTGAGCCCAAGAGTTTGAGGCCAGTCTGGGTAACATTAGTCAGACCTCTGCTCTATAGAACATTGAAAAATCAGCTGAACTTGGTGGCATGCACCTTTAGTCCCACCTTCTTGGGAGGCCGAGGTGGGAGGATCACTTGAACTCAGGAGGTTGAGTCTGCAGTGAGCTATGATTGTGCCACTGCACGCCAGTCTGGGTGACAGAGTGAGACTCTGTTTCAAGAAAATCAAATGAACAAACAAACAAAAAACAAAGAAACATCGGAGAAACTGTATTTAGACAAAGAACAGCCTGTGTAAAGGCCCTTAGGCAAGAGCATGGCTCATGTGCCCAGTAGGGGAACCATAAGGAGCCCGGTGGGGTTGGAGTAGAAGAAACAAAGGGATGAAATATAGGAGATGAGGGCCACAAACCCAGGGGCCAGAGCATGTAGTGCCTGGTAGGCCATTGTCAGGACGTTGGTATTTAGTGGAATCACCCTGGCTCCTGTATGAAGAATGACTCACTGGGAGAAAAGGTAGAATCCAGGATGCCAGTTAGGTGCCTTTTGCTGACAGCATAGTGGCCTGACCCAGGCTGGTAGCAGTAGAGGTAGCAAAAAATAGTCAGTCTGTAATAGTTTGAAAGTCAAGCCAGCAGGATTCCCTAACCAATTGAATATAAGGTATTAGAGAAAGAGAAAAGCCATAGGTGAAACAAAGGCTGCTTCTGTTTTTGTTTTTTAACTTTTGGTGTTCCATTTTATTTTCTCCTTTGGCTTTTTCATTATACTTCTTCATATTAACTATTGTTTTACTTGTTTCCTTATAAGTACAATATGCATTTTTTACTAATCCTAGTGTGTTTTTTAAAATTTTAGATTCAGTGGGTACATTGGCATATTTGTTACATTTTTTAATCTCATGAAAATATACTCTTCAATTTGAAAATATAAACCAATCATGGCAGGAACCAGGTCCAGTCTTAGTTACAATAACGAAAATAGCATGAAGCACACAGTCCATTTCAAGGCAGCCACACGCAGAACTTGCATTGCAGGGAACAGCTGTGAGGTACAAATATCTCCATTTAGTAAAGGCTGAAGGTGAACCTTGAAGAGTCAGCAATAACAATAAGCCAGACTCAAAAATGCAAAATAGATTTTAAAAAGTCAAAGGCCTCAGAAAAGTTTGCCTGGTCAAAAATAATCAGCCTCAAAGAATAGATTTCTTTTCACTTTATTTTAGCCAGCAAGGAGATGGTAGTAAATTCCTGTATTTGAAAGGCGAACTCTGCTTTTCTGATGTGATTGTGCCTGTACAGGCTACATTCTTTGAACTAATGACATTGGTGTTTTCTAAAGTAAATGTTGAAAAGCCTCTCTGAAGTAGTATGGATTCAGCAAACATTTTATGTATTAAACAGTTCTCTACGATTTGGAGGTCAGTGTAAAACAGGGGAGGCTTTTAGAGCAAACAGATATAGGCAGAAGAGATGGATCTGACTTCGCAGCCCCCAAAGTTCCCTTTTCTCCTCTGTAATTCATGTTGGATTAGAAAAAAAATAAAAAAGAGCAGGCATGGTGGCTCATGCCTGTAATCCCAGCACTTTAAGAGGCCAGAGTGGGAGGATAGCTTGACGCCAGGAGTTCAAGACCAGTCTGGGCAACACATTGAGACCTCATCTCTACAAAAAATAAAGAAATTAGCCAGGCCTAGTGACAGCCCTGAAATCTCAGCTACTTGGGAGGCTGAGGTGGGAGGATCACTTGAGCCCAGGAGTTTGATGCTGTCCTAAGTTATGGTTGAACCTCTGCACTCCAGCCTGGGCAACAGAGTAAGACCTTGTCTCTCTTAAAATAAAAACAAACATTGTTCAGTATCACACACAGGGGCCTATCATGGGGAGGGGGGAGGGGGGAGGGATTGCATTGGGAGTTATACCTGATGTAAATGACGAGTTGATGGGTGCAGCACACCAACATGGCACAAGTATACATATGTAACAAACCTGCACGTTATGCACATGTACCCTACAACTTAAAGTATAATAATAATAAATAAATTTAAAAATAAATAAATAAATAAATAAAAAATAAAAATAATAAAAACAAACAAAAACAAGAAAGAAAGAAAAAGAAAAAAAAAGAAGAAAATAAAAGTCACTCGCCTACCCATCTACCTACTTAATATATTATAAGCATTTTTCTCATGTCTTTAAATACCAATCAGAAATATATTTTATAGGTCACTGTAACAATAAATAAATCATTCTTGACTGGAGGTTTTTAAGGGATTTTTCATTTCCAAACACATTATCAGTTTTGCCCCCTTTCTATTTATTTTTTCCTACCACTTGTAAATATTGGTGAAATATCAAAGTTCTTAGTCCTTTCCTTTGTAAAACAGTGTTTACTAGTCAATTTTTTGAAATTGGAAACTTCCATTGTTCATTCACTAGTTTAGAGTTGTTAATTATAATTTTTAAGTTCTTTATACTAGTCTCCTAATAAAGATAAACATTATTATTTTCTTTATTTTCTTTTGTTTTTTGTAAATGAGGCATCTGTGACTAAAAACTTGTAAGTAATTGCCTAAATGAGTTTTCTATTACAGATAAGTGACAAGTTTTAGAAGAACTTGAACCTTACAAAACAGTCAATAGGACTATCTTGTTGCTCCTTTTATAGAATCAGCAGAAGTAAATTGATTGTTTAGAACAAGCCTTAATGACTTCTTCTGGAGGTGCCAGCTGCTAGTGACCCCATTTTGCAGACAATTCTGTTGAATACCATAAAAAATTGTTATACCAACCACTTTGCTGAATTAAGCACCATCCATTCCAATTTAATACATAAATGAGGAAAACAAAATGAAACATCTAACAAATAGTAATAGGAAAGAAAATCAAGATAAATCCCTGGAAAATAGTTGAGGTGGTTATATCTGTGTCAAATATGAATAATAGCAAACATTTATTGAAGGCCTACTGTGTGCCAAGTGCTGTGCTAGATGTTTTACATGGATGATGGCTCATGGTTATTGTAAAAACTTATTACACTGTACAGATGATGAAACTGATATATGTTGTCCAAAGTCACACAGCAGCATTTAACCCCAGATAATACAGTAGCCTGCTATGTCACATAAGGTTTTGCTGCCTCAGAGAAAAAGTCCTTACTATTGAAAGAAATGGGATTCTGTGAGAGGATTGAAAAGTAGCATTTGGCACAAAGGTTATTGGGAGTATATGTGGTGGATTAAAGTAAATGACTTGTCTGGGGCCAGTTGTACCCATATGATCTTCATGTTACACATCAAAGCATGGAAGGTGAATGAAATGGGAAGAGCACAAATGCTGAGTGGACTCATGCTCTTAAGTCTAAATATAATGCTGAGGACAACCGCCGTGGCTCATGCTTGTAATCCCAGCACTTTAGGAGGCCATAGTGGGAGGATTGCTTGAGCAAATTGACCATTTGAGCCCAAGAGATTGAGGTTTCAGTAAGCCATGATCTCACCACTGCACTCCAGCCTGGGCAAGAGAGGCCCTGTCTCAAAAATAATAAAACAAATAAATTCTGGTGCTGTTAATTATGGTATAATTTTAAACAAATTGTGTAACTTCCCTGAGACTCAGTTTTGTCTCTCTTCTCCTCTCCTCTCCTCTCCTCTTTCCTTTTCGTTTCTTTTTTCTTCTTTTGACAGGGTTTCTCTCTGTCACCCAGGCTGGAGTGCAGCAGTGCAATCATGGCTCACTGCAACCTTGACCTCCTGGGCTCAAGCCATCTTCCTACCTCAGCCTCCCTAGTGGCTGGGACTACATGCGTGTCCCACCACACCTGAGTAATTTTTTTAGAGACAGGGTTTCGCCATGTTGCCCACACTGCTATCGAACTCCTGGGCTCAAGTGATTCACCCATCTCAGCCTACCAAAGTGTTGGCATTGCAGGCATAAGCCACCATGCCTGGCCTGATATTCAGTTTCTAGGTCTGAGGAACCCTATTTATTTTAAACATATATTGGAAAGTCTAATGTGAGAAAATGCATGTAAATCATTTAGCACAACTTTGCTTTAAGGTGGCCCCTTCATGTGTGGAAGAGAGCTAGTGTGTGGAAAAGTGACATGGCTCTAAAAAAGAAAATAAAAGTCAGAGAGTCTCTGCATCTTACTTCAACAGTGTTGGAAAATGCCCTTATTGTTGGAGAAGGAATCAAGTTTATGATTTTAGTGTAAGTGATGGTGCTGACAGTTCTTTGCCAGGAAATCACTATGTCTTTTCAAAATATTATATATTCTCGGCTAAGGCTTCATTTTAAAGGAACTTATCCAGGAAGTCTTCTTTGAAATCTCTGAATGAAATGAACAATTCAGTTTTTAATTTGGCACCTAAAAAAACTAGCTGAAGGAAAAGAATGTCTTTGCAGAGACATTTCTGTCATAATGAGATAGAACAGTTTCACTTGGGAATGGTACACTAATATGTATTGATTAGATTGGACCAGATCTGGGTGGTCCGTTGCTGAAATTTAGACCCATGGCTCTTACATTCCACCCTCAGTTGTAACTGACTTACCTGCTTTTATGGTAGAAAAAACTTCTGGGAGCTTAGCTAAATGATTCTCAGCTGGAAAAAAAATGCCATTTCAATTTCAGATCTTTATTGGTCATAACATGTGAACCTCTCCTGCCACTGTTGGAGAGCTACTTTTAATTGAATGCAAATTGTGTTTTCAGATTTCTATAAACATGGCATTTTTAATGGGTTGGTGGCTCTGCCCACTGTGGAGAATGACAGACAAATTGTCATACATCATATAGCAATAAAATAATAATTGGAAAAGAAAATTGCCCTACTGGTATTACCTCATCTGTTTGGTTGAGTGGAGAGTTAATTACAGATTTTGGGGATACTAGAGTGACTTGGTGCAAGAGTTGGAGCTCGTATATTATAGCCATTCATATGTGCAAACAAGTTACTGCCTTCACGATCAGTTCATTTATTCTGTACATGAATATATCTTATTTTTTTTTTTTTTTTTTTTAACAATACTGCTTGCAAGTATAATTTGTTTCTTCACTTCTGCCTTTGCCCTTTCTAAAGTCATTCACTGTCTGTCATTGCATTCCACCAATGGAGAAGAGAATCTAAACAGTTTTGATTAAGCTTTGACCTTTTGTATTTGGTTGAAATTAACGCTTTACAGAATTATTCTTTTGGACTATAAAATACGTGTGTGTGTGTGTAAGTATGTGTATGAGATATATATATATATAATTGATACTTGTATCATACTTTACATTTTATAAGGCATATTTTCTTATTTTGAGTCATTTATTTATACAACTCAGTGGCTTAGATTTTATCCCATGGATGAGGGACTTGACATTCAGAAATGTGTGACTTGTCCAAAGTCAAAGAACAAATAGGTAGTTCTAAAAAAAAGACAAATTCTACTCCTTCTCCAAACAGCACATTTTAGGGAAGAATCTGATTGGCCCTGATTGCATCATGTCTGACCCTAAAATACTGCATCCAGGGAGATTAATGACTCTAGCTGAGTAGGGGCTGGGGCACGTATCCACTGCTGTGTGTGTTGGGGTTAGTGAGGGCAGATGGGCTCAGCCCCATGGGAACCACGTGGTGTAGGATCATTACAGAGAGGAGAGTTCTGTAGCAAAAGCAGGGAAAAGTGAGCTAGACAGGAAAACAACAACACAATCATTGACAACTGATAAGCAAATGACCTTAGAAAAATCAGAAAATAGGTATTAGTAACAGAATTTTAAAGGAAAATTAAAAATAGGTGTTGTTGAAAATTGTGTTTCATTGGGCAGACAAAACTAAGCAGGATGGGCAATCTGAAGAAAATAATAAGCTGGAAGACTGAATATAATTGCAGTATCATTTTTTAAAAGACTCATTAGTACCTAGGAGCCATTATAATTACTCTTAACAGTGCCCTCTTTTTAACCCAGGAAATTCTGCCTTTTGAAAGAAAGTAGAAAAATGTGGAGAAATGAGTTACAGTTTTGAAATTAGAATGCATGGGAAACATTTTGAAATCTGTAAAATATTCTAACTTTGATGTGAAAAGTCAGAGTACTTGATATGGATCCTTTAAAAAAAAAATCCATGATTAAAGAGATTTAGAAAAATTGCTAGTTTCTTTTACCAGAGTAATTGTATGTTGATTAGGGTTTGGGTGTTTTTCATTTTACAGTTTGGAAAGAAAAAGAGCATGCTTAGCCCATTCCATTTAATATTGTATAGAAAACTCACCAGGTCTTTGTCAGTTGTGAGATAACACTGATTGAGGTTTTATCAGACTTGTAGACATCACCATTTAAACCTAAACGAAATAACAACTCTGGTAGTTCATCTGTGGGCATCTTCCACTTTTCTCTGTCCCACTCTTGTTATAATGCATCTCCCATACAAGCTGTGAATACTGAATTCTCTTCTCTAATAAAGGTGCTGTGTATACATAGTTCAGCTAATCATCAAAAGTGCCGGAATGGCACTTTTCATTTTATCTCTCAGTCTACCAAAGGTCAGCAAACTCTCAAAAACCAATTAATTGGGTCACTGTGGGTTTGAGCGTAGAGCTGTGCTCATTTTGATTCAAGTCCGTAACTATCTCTGATTTCAGGCTGGTATTTAGGTTGAATTTATCCATCAACGATGGACTCTTGATGTGTTCTTTGCTGAGGTATTCTAGCACTACCTCTTGAGTGAATACCAAGCTTTAAATAGCTTTTTAAGAAATGTCAGAAGGAAAGGGCGAGAGAGAGAGAATGCCTGGCTTTGTGAAATGTTGCAGGAATTTGTATTTGTAATTATCAGAAATTTAATCAGTCTTTCCTTTAAATTTTTAAAGAAATTTTGGACTATTCTCATTATTTCAATGGTAAGGAAAGCAAAATATAGATAGGGACAGGCTAAGTGACCCTTGAAGTCAAATAGCAAGTAAGTGGTGAATGTAGGTGAATTAAAATTGGATGGCCCTATTTTTGCTCTTTGGTCCTTAGGTCACTGAAAACTTTTCCCCCCTCTCTCTCTCTCTTTTTTTTTTTTTTTTTTTTTTTTTTTTTTTTTTTTTTTTTGCGACAGAATCTAGCTCTGTTGCCAGGCTGGAGTGCAGTGGTGCGATCTCTGCTCACTGAAACCTCCGCCTACCGGGTTCAAGCGATTCTTCTGCCTCAGCTTGCTGAGTAGCTGGGATTACAGGTGTGTGCCACCATGCCTGGCTAATTTTTGGATTTTTAGTAGAGATGGGGTTTCACCGTGTTGGCCAGGCTGGTCTTGAACTCCTGACCTCAAGTGATCCACCCACTTTGGCCTCCCAAAGTGCTGGAATTATAGGTATAAGCCACTGTGCTCAGCCAAAACTTTCCCTCTCTTTAATGAAAATGAATAGATAATAACCAGGGCCTACTGTATTTCAGCATGAGGCTAGGAAATGTGTATGCATATTTCTTGGGAGGTGGGAGGTGGGAGGTGTAATGGTTGGGGAGATAAATAGGAAATAGTCCTTGGGTTGAAGGAGTTCACAGCGAAGTCAAAAGTTTAATTGTGATTAATTGTGCATAATGACACATAATCATCATGGGAAGTAAATATGGCAAGAGGAAGACTTTCAAATCAAGTTTTTATTTTTTGAAATATTCCTTAAGATAGAAAAGCCATTTGTGGTTATGTAATTCAAAAGAAAATATTGGCCAGGTGTGGTGGCTCACGCCTGTAATCCCGGCACTTTGGGAGGCCAAGGCGGGCAGATCACTTGAGGTCAGGAATTTGAGACCATCCTGGCCGACATTGTGAAACCCCATCTCTACTAAAAATACAAAAATTAGCCAGGCATTGAGGCACATGTCTGTAAACCCAGCCACTTGGGAGGCTGAGGCAGGAGAAACACTTGAACCTGGGAGGTGGAGGTTGCACTGAGCCGAGATCGCACCACTACACTCTGGCCTGGGGGACAGAGCAAGACTCCATCTTAAAAAAAAAAAAAAAAAAAAAAAAAAAGAAAAGAAAAGAAAAAGAAAATATTATTATTGTTTTACTGTTGTCTGTCTTCTAAAATAGCAAATTGTTGTTTCTACTTCATATTTACAGCTCATTTTACTAAGAAATCAAAATCCTGAAATTTATCTCATTTTAAAAGATGATGACATTCTATAATTTACCATCAAGAATAAAAGATTAGTGGTGATTAAAGGTGCTGGAAATTAATTTACACTAAATAGGGTTTTGCAAGTAGTTTGGGGAGCTTTTTGAAATATAACTAGAAACTTTTAGAAAAGCATAACTATAGTATGATAAGTTGAATCATTGTTGATGAGCAGACACTTATCCTTGATACAGAGATGGATTTACAAAGACTATGTTACATATCTGAGGAGATACTTTTGTTTAGACTGTCTGGAAATGTGTGTATATGAAAAGGTTGCAATTTTATTTTTTTAAATAGAGACAAGGTCTTCCTATGTTGCCCAGGCTGGTTTCAAACATTCTGGGCTCAAGTAATGCTCCCACCTCAGCCTCAAAGTGCTGGGATTATAGACGTGAGCCATCATATCCAGCTTGCAATTTCCTAAACTTGTCTTATTCATTAAGTAAGACATGTTTTGTTTCTTACTTTTTATTGTTTAAAGATTTGAATTGATCCAAAGAAAGGAGAAGTGATCAGTTTTAAAAAGGATGCCTAGTTATAATCGAGGAATCTAGCAGATTAATCTGTTAAAATTATAAAACCAAAATTTTTCCTTTATGATCATTCCTCTCTCAATTTTCTTAAAATTCATGTATTAAGAGCAGTGACTGACTGACAAGAAACTTGTGTGTCATTTGATAAAGATTTCAACTACAAATGGGAATTAAGATATATTTAAAAATAAAATTCTACATGACAAAATATTTAAAATGTTAGTTTTAATGTTCTACACAAATATTCTCCTACATTTTAACCTAGAAATCTACATATTGAATCAGCCTATAAAAATCCATTTCTTTCACAAATAATGTAGCTTTGAGAACAGGTTTTTTTTTTTTCCAACAATTCTCAGTCTACAAAGCTATGAAAAGGAAGTTGCTGTTGCTGCATTTTTTTTTTAAGCTGTAAAATCGAATATGCCCCAGCTCTGATGAAATGTACCAGGAGGAACCTGCCTTGTCAAACATGATATTTTTATGATGAAATGTGATACAAAGAGGCATAGCCTTACATATGTCTGAGAGAATATGATTTAAGTGGCCATAATAGATTTTTCACAAATTTTGTACATTTCTCTTACTTGATCCAGATGCATGTTTTTCCTCTGTTATTCTCATACCAGCTTCTTAATTTCACCTCCCTAATGTTCCACAGCATAAATGCATCTTTGTTCAGACTTTCTCCAAGTTGTCTGTGAGAAAATAAACTATATAAAGGGTCCCTGGGTGTGTTTTAGGAAATATAGATTATGGGGGTGGGAGAATTACCTTGTAAAAAAAAGAAAAATGGAAAGTAACATGCACTACATGTGTACACACAGAAGCAAGTATAATAAAACTTTCTGCTTTTTTTTTTTTTTTTTTTTTTTTTGATATGGAGTCTCACTCTGTCACCCAGGCTGGAGTGCAGTGGCATGATCTTGGCTCACTGCAACCTCCGCCTACCCGATTCAAGCGATTCTCCTGCCTCAGCCTTCTGAGTAGCTGGGATTATAGTTGTGCACCACCACACTTGGCTAATATTTTGTATTTTTGTTAGATACGGTGTTTCACCATGTTGGCCAGGCTGGTCTCAAACTCCTGATCTCAAGTGATCCACTCGCCTTGGCCTTCCAAAGTGCTGGTACTACAGGCGTGAACCACCACGCCCAGCCCCTGCTTATTTTTTAAGGTTTCTAGAACATTAGCTGTGATCTTTTGGGTAAATAGTGCACTGAGGAATTAGTCTAATAAAAGCTTCTGGTGGAGAAGGTCTTCATGAAGAATAGAGTTGGCTCTAGTCTCAATTTTCAAAATGTCATAACTTTTCTTCTTCCTTTTTATTTGAAGTGCAGACCTGGGTATATTTTATTAAAATAATGGTCTGAAATTATAAAAAATGTTCTTTGTCCAATCAAGGAGTGAAATCAAACCCCTTATTATTTTGTAGTTATACTCAGATGTTAGATTATCTTCTACTCCCCAGCAGTTCACTTTAGGTGGTCCCATAGCTCTTTCTTGAACCATAGTCTTGCCACTTCTTATCCATATTAATGTGCACATCAGTTCCCACACCAGAATGTAAAATACTAGAGGGAGAATTTTGGTTGATTTGTATTTCTAGTCCCATAACTTAATACTATGCCAGTTCTCAGAAAGTATTTATTAAATGGATGTCAACATCAACAGTGAGTTAATGAATTTTTTGTTGGATTATCATTTTTTTAAGTTGTACACATATACAATGAAAAGTGAACTGCCTTCACCTTAAATCATGGACACAGATATTTAAGTATTTTAAAATCAAAGTTTTAAAAAACTAATATTGGCTTAAATAATATTTATTAGAGAACCTGTAACATTTTGAGAAGCATTCACATCTACATATGTATATTTTAAATTTACTTCTGGTTTTTACATCTGGAAGATTTGTTTTTCATTTCATCATAAATACTTGTTTTCATGGTGATTTATAAAAATCTGTTTCTCCTTTGATAGGATTATTGCAAATTATTCCAGAATCTACTTATTAACTGGTCGCTGTTCCTCTCTGTAGTGCTGAAGAGGCACTTGCTTGGGAACAAGAGAAGTGCCACAATAGTGTCAATACCGTGGATTTTTCATTTACTCTTAATAGTAATAATAGACAACAATAATATATTTTAGTAAGCATCTACTATGTGTCAGATGCTTTCATCTGAGAATGGATATTGTTAGTTCAATTATTTAGATGGAGAGACTGATACTCAAGACAATTCAATATTTGTCAAGTAGTGGTAGAAGCAGGATTCAACCCCAAACTTTCTGACTCTTCATCCTGTGTTCTTTTCACCCACAGATGGTAGAGGTTGAAGGCTCAGAAGAACACTTCTTGAGCTCAGAAAGCTCTTCTTGTGACCTCTATCCTGCTAGTCTAAAGGGCAAATAATCATTGCAGTTACTTTCAGAAATGGTCTTTTTTCCCTAATGAGATGACCAAATCTGCTCTATGAACCCAGTTTCCTAAGCAAGATACGGAAATAGACACACCAATTTAGTATGATAAAAGGCATTAAAAGTAGAACAATTTTAAGTACCAAGTTATATTTATTTGGTACTTGGATAATTAAAAAGAATGCCACAATCTTCATCCCGTCTACCTCCCCAGTGCACACACATTTGGGATGAGGAGATAATGATGAGAATGACATTGTAGATAAAAGGTATATGCAGTAAACATCTGAAATGCTTAGGTTATTCAAAGAAAAGAATAAACACACTATGTGGTATGTAGCCTCAGCTACTTCATGTTTGAAACTGATGGTAACATTCAGATGAGTTTTGAGAAGCAGACTATAACCATAACTTTTAGTTTAAATTTCAGATTGATATGGAAGGTTATTTGTTTTAACAATCCCTATGTTAAGTTTTCTTTTTTCTGTGTTTCAGTTGACTTATTTTGTCAGATTTTAGGGTTTTTTTTCTTCAGGCAAGATGGCATTCTCATCCCCTGCTGTTGTTAACATTTAAAGCATGCAGCCTCTTGTGCTGTGGTGTAAATTCCAAGTGACTGACGATGATTAAACAGAAAATGAAACTTGAATGGCACTATCTCAAAATCTACTTAAAGCCACAACAGGTATCTGTCTGTAGCAGTATATCAGTTGGAACATACGAAGAATAAGAAATTGTGGGTTTTTGTGTCTGGGTTTTTATTTTTCTTTGAAATCAAAGAAGAAAAATACTGATTTTTCCTGGATCACTGAAACAGTGGTATGGATTTCTAAACAGGGCAGACCATACAAACACACAATTAATTATACTTGAACTTGAAATCTCATACTGTGCACTTTACCTCTTTTATAACAGTTGTAATTTCTCATTTATGTACAGATACTGTAGTAACTTTAAAAAAAATGCGTAACTGTAATTAAAAAGCAAGTACTCAAGAAAGATAAGACACAAAGAATTAATTGAGATTACAGCTCTTCTTTCTGTATTGACTGCAAAAGCTTGGTGATCTCCTGAATTGTGCTTCAACAGTGATCTTCAAGACTCCTTCCAACCCCCAAGGCTCTCCTTTTTTAACATTTGTTATTACTTAGCTATTTTATTTGGCAGAGATCCCTTCTATCTCATCTTCTAATGCACTGGCAATGGTCCTACTGCCAATAGCTTAGAGCCTACTGCTGCTGGGGTAAGCGACACAGCCGAACTTTCTAGCCTCTGCATCCTTATAAATAATGCATCTGGTTTCCTGTAACTACATGAACTCTTAGACTTTAGTAGGCATTTCTTTGTTAGTCAGGGTAAAAGAGTTGGGAGATGAACAGTTGTGGAAATAGTTGTAGGCAGTTATTATCACTGATTAGAACCTGAGTCCATGACATATGCATTAATCACTGGGTTAATGCTAATGGAATGCTTATGGTATTTATAGTAGATATAAACAAGATATAGAAAAAGGATATCGTTCCTGACCAAACTGCATGCTTAATTCAACATGGAAAGTTCTGGTGAGGTTAATCTAGGACCCTTTGAGACTCTGTTGCTCATAATTGGACCTGATTTACTACTCATTTAAAAAATCTCTTTTAATTTGCACAGAATTCACTGTATTTTGGGGGGTGGACATACTTGTTCTTAAGAACAATAGAAACAAGATCTTTGTTTAAGTGCTCCATGTAGCTTAGTGGTATAACAAATTATTGAATTTGTAATGAAAAAGGTAAATGTGTGGTAATAAGTTAATGAAAAGTAAATAATGCATATTTCTACTTTTAACTTCAAAGTGTTTGTAAACTTGTGGCATTAAAAATTAATGTTTTATTTTTGAGCATCAGAGGAAATAGTATTTAAACACGAGAAACCGATTTTTAAAGTGAAAATCATTTTAGCAACTTTTAAAATGTAACTTCAAGCCATGTTAATATAAAATAAATGAGTTCCATCCAAATATACACTCTTTTCTTCACTGGATATGCTTTTTTTTTTTTTTTTTTTTTTTTTTTTTTTTTTTTTTTTGAGACGGAGTCTCGCTCTGTAGCCCGGGCTGGAGTGCAGTGGCCGGATCTCAGCTCACTGCAAGCTCCGCCTCCCAGGTTTACGCCATTCTCCTGCCTCAGCCTCCCGAGTAGCTGGAACTACAGGCGCCCGCCACCTCGCCCGGCTAGTTTTTTTGTATTTTTTAGTAGAGACGGGGTTTCACGGTGTTCGCCAGGATGGTCTCGATCTCCTGACCTCGTGATCCACCCGTCTCGGCCTCCCAAAGTGCTGGGATTACAGGCTTGAGCCACCGCGCCCGGCCATGGATATGCTTTAATTGGACATGTCACACAATGACAATGTTCAGTGTTAGATTATACTGTAAGGATACAAAGTTCAAATTGATTTAGATGTTGATGAGAAACTTGTTGCTCTACAGCCTTGTATATTTTCATCAGAATTAACTGAAAGAAGAGAAAATTGTTTCTAATATGATACAGGATGTTCATCCTGATCATTTTATTATTGATTTCTTTAGTTACCATCAGTTCATCTCTGAGCAGCTCATTCATTTAGAAAGATGATAGCTTGTAAGTTTAATTCTAAAACTCATTCTCATACTTGTTAGCATTTGACATGCCAATGATTTCGCAGAGCTAGGTTGTCATCAAGACTAATGCTTAGTCAAAATGTTTAACACTTATTTCTTTGATTCCTGTAGAACTTCCTTATTAATTAATCTGGGGTCTATAAGCAACAAATTTGTAAATCAGATATATATCTATATGCATGTAATTCATTTTTTCCTCTTTGATTTTCAACTACCTTTTTATGCTGATATTTTAGAATTTCTATGAAATTAACACATTTCCTTAGCAATTCAGGAAATCTGACTAACTGTACTTTAAAATTGTGCTTTCGTATCACCAGTAAATAAGAAAGCTTCAATTCATCAAAAAGATAATAATAAACTGCATTAATGCTTTCTTTTATTTATTTATTTTAATCCATCTACCAAAACAATCATGCCACCAGCTTTAAAAAATGCAATCATTAAATTATTATGACAGCCTAGTCTGCTTTTGTGGCTGGTTTGTTTTGATGGTTACCGAGAATGGAAACAGATAGATTATGTTTTTCTGCTTGTAATTGTCCAGTACCTCCAAAGACCTCTTGCCTGGGCATGATCCCTTCTGGAATTGAATTCTGCATTCTTCTTCTATCACTAATCAAACAAAACACTATCAGAAGAAAACATTTCCATAACTGGATCCGGAGTGAAGGAAAATTTCAGATACTTAGACATGCATATACAATAACCAGTGTTTCCTGACAGGCTCATTAAAAAAGAATTACTCCACTATGTGTCAACTGCACAAATAGAATCCATTATAAGACTATGGACTCTTACTTCTGAAGTCTGCCTTTTGTGCCCACCTAAGATTAGGAAAACTAAGTCTTCCACTAGAATTTAAATATCACAGAAGCAGAAACTATTGCAGTCTCTTTCCCCAGTGCCTGCCTTCCTCTTCCTCTCAGTCTTAGGTAGGGTCTGGTACATATGAGGCACTTGCTTAAAAAAATAATTGAAGGAATGAATGAAGTTGCTTAAGGATGGGAGAAGTAGTCTGTAGGTGAGTAGATGCTCACCTGTACTCCCAGTACTTTGGGAGGCTGAGGCAGGAGGATCTCTTGAGGCCAGGAGTTCAAGACTAGGCTGGGCAACATTGTGAGATCCCATCTTTACAAAGAAATTTTAAAAACTAGCCAGGTGTTGTGATGTGTACCTGTAGTCCCAGCCAATTGGGAGGCTGAAACAGTAGGATCACTTGAGCCCAGCAGTCTGAGGCTGAGCAAGATACTTACTTGAAAAATAAAAATAAAAAGTTACATAAAGCAGCAGAGACAAGATCAACCTAGAATGTCTATGGAAAAACTCTGAAAAAGCACACATTTTTTAAAATAAATGGGAACTCTATGGCAGAGGAAGCAGTAACTACTGACCTGATCTTCCCTTTTCATTTTGAGTAATTTCTAATTTTCTGTAATTGTATGGTGCTTTCAAATACTGATTAAAACTCTTAAAAAATTGAAAGAGAGAAATCACACTTTTATTCTAAACTCTGAGTTTGTGGCATGCCTTCTTCCTTCATCTTGTTGATGCTCAAAGAAATATGCAACAGAGGGCCATGATACTGTTTAGCATGTTAAATTATTTTGATTCATGTACTTACTAGCAACATCATTTAAATGGGTTGGTTTCATCATGGCCAGACTTAAGACGCATAGCATAATTGAATGAATAACCTAATATTCCACATTAAATCCTGGTTTTGGAAAAAGCTGAACTGATCTGAAAAATAAATCTATCCAAAGTAGAAACTGTAATATGCATGTGAACATGTACATTCTCATCATCACATTTTGTTTTCTTCTTTTCTTCCCCTTTTCCTCCCGTTGAGTCTTGTGTAAGTCCAAATAAAAATTTTACTGTAGAGCTCAACAACAAAAACAATGATCTCTTATGTAATTGATGATTTTTAAAATGCTTTGAAAGTCTTCTTCCATACTTTGTATCAGTATAAAGATATTGTACAGTGGTACAGAAAAATGACTTTTGAAGTTCAGTTGGTTTGAATCTTTGCTTCACCACTTACTAGCTATGTAATTGTGGGTTCTCTGTGCATCTTTTTTAATCCTCACTTTTTCCATCTGTGAAATAAGAAAAATATCAGTTAGTTTGCATACTGATTGTAAAGATTATAAATAAGAACTGATGTGTATATACTACTTGGCACAATGTCTGACCTGTTTCTGTTTTTCACAGTCAGCCTTCTCTTCCATTTTCTAAGGTGACTCAGACCTTACCACTCTAAAAATTCAAATCATGCCTTCACTCTCTACAGATCCCATTTGCTATTTTAGAAGAAAAGGAAAACTATAAGATGGAAATTAATTTCCTCTTACCAAATCTACAAACCCCAGCACAATGCCTGGCACAGATACGGTCGTTTAGTAAACATCTTTTGGATGAATAGGTGGATGGGTAGCCAAGTAAATTAACATATAGATTAGGTCTTTAGAAATGGCAGCTATTTTTATTACACCCTGTACAGTGACCTTAAAATTTGAAATCTACTGCTTTTGAAAAGCAGGTCATCCTGAGGTTTTCCATTTTGTACCGGCCAGATTGTGAAAAGAAGTTCATTTCAATGCTGCACAGCACATTTCCTGATCAGTTGGCTGAATTACAGTAATGCCATTTCATTTTGAGTTGGGCAATTCAAGCATTTAGCCCCGATTTTTTTGACAGTAAGTTAATTATTTTTGTACTCATTCAACACATTTCCCCCCCACCACAGGTTATTGTAAAACCACCTGTCTCTGGGAGCACAGTTAATTCTGTGCATGAGATTTCTAAAAATGTTTTATATTGTCATTGCACTTTTTAAAAAATGTGGAGATCCCTCTGCTATTCTTTTGCCTTGCCAAATGCTTAGGTACCTTGGAAAACTGCTTTATTGGTACTACTTATCTCACTAGATTCTTCGGTCTTCGGTTGTGAAGGGGTAACAATCATTTAACTTTTGATGTGCCCTGAAGTTTCCCATCCAAAACTTTTTTCTTTGAATCTTTTTTGGGGTGAAAGAGAAGAATATGGGGGATCTAGTTGTACAGTGATAGTTTCTAGATGCCTTTGATATTAGTCACTAAACAGCAGTAGACATTTGGAAGAGCATGATAGAAGACAGTGGGCTAATTCCAGGTATTTAACCCCGGGTTAAGGAGATTTAACCTGAGGCTGGGTTATTTCTCTGACCTCTAGGGACAGAGTAGTGGCAAAGCCTTAAGGTGGTAAAATTTTTGAGAAACACTTCTGAAGTCTTATGTTTTGTTTTAAAATCCTATCTAAAAGCATTTCAAACCATTTAAGTTAAGCCTTTCCTTTCTTACTGGATGTGTTCGGGCGCGGGAGGTGGGAGCAAAAAGAAGCATATGGTTGATGCTCTGCACTGCAGTGATTTGTAAAAGAAGTACTTTTCCTGCTAGGTTAAATTGCTCTGCATGCCTCTTGCTGTCAGGGACATGATTTAGTTAAATACAGATGCTTTTAGAGGGGCTTTGTACTGCATCATACATATTTAATAGTTTATAAAATATCTGTATGAATCACTGGGTGGAAAATCCAGCAGCAGAGAAGCTCAACCTTCACATTGGAGCCTCTGGCCTTATGGTCCACTGACCAGTTGACCATTGGAAAAGGTGTGTTCAGAATGGGAGTGTCCTGAATAACCCGAAGATTCTACTGATTTCAACAGAATAAGCTTACCATCTAACCTTTCAGATTTTTTCAGTAATGTGAACTTTACATTTTCCCAAGTCACATTATTCATAGATGTTCTAATTCCCCAGGGATTGAAGTATAGCATTAAGGAAAATCCCTTCTCAATAAATAAATGGTATTGGGTGAGGGGAGGGGGGCAGAAAAAGCTCTTAGATGTTTTATAGCAATTAATGGTTACCATATAAAGATACCTTATTGTCATTAGATAATGGTTAAAATTATATGAATCTTTTACCCTTGATATAATTTTGAAATTCATCTTAAAAATCAATTCCTTAAAATAAAAGTAGTAGGGGAAAGAGGTAGTGATGGGTGGAGGCTGGAGGACGATGCAGAGAAGGAAAAAAGTAAGCATGTGGAGGTTACTAAATGTAGAATTGCTGGATTATTTTGTTTGTTTGGCATAGGTAATGAGTTTTATAGTAAAATGTGCCATAGTATATCAAGATAGGCTCCTTATCATATATGAACCCAGAAACACCATGAAATTTTTTTAACAGTTCCAGCATTTTATTATGAAATGTTCAAAGATAGAGAAAAGGTGAATTAATCATTCAGTAAACAAACTTATGCCCACTACTGAGATTTTACAGTTAATATTTTCCTATATTTTGCTTACCAAATGTCTACCCATTTATCTATCAACTTTTTATTTTTTGATGACATTTCAAATATACATGAGTTCATTTTACCCCCAAATATCCCAGTATGCATAGTATATATCTTTTATTGCAATGTTTAAGAAAACATGTGGGTCATGGATTATGCTATCAAATAGAATATATGTTTCTCTCGAATAAGCCACCATATTTGGACTTAGGGTTTTCTAGTCATCATATTTCAGAGTATAACTCAGCCAGTAGCAGCCTTCTTGTTCCTGTTCCCTAATAATTACTCCTTCCCCTGTCCCAGGCTTTTAATTCTCCAAATTAAAAGAAGATGTAACCTTGGTTCCCTGATTTCCAGCTAGTGACAATTTTGGTACAGTTTGTGTTTGAGCTACTGCAGTGATGTTCGGGCAATTCCCATTTTGGTGACAGTCTTCTTTCCTGAGGATACATTGCCTTCCTATCCTCTGTAATTTCTTTATTCTGTACTTTCCTGTGTAAGCAATAAAGCTAACTGTAATGCTCCCACAACTCAGGTAGCGTCTCATCTCCAGCCTGTTCTCAGGGGAAGTTGTTGGGTTCTGGAACACACATTTTGTATGCTTCCTTAGTTTGATAAAATGCTGTTTAAGAACGGAGTTCAAATATGAGTATTAGTCTCTGAATATCTTTAAGAAAGAGGCCCATTAAGTAGAGTTGTGACCACAAGTGGTCGTGGGAGCATTAAAAAGTAAACTTTCAAGTAGAAATGGTCCAGGGAAATGGTCAAAGTGAGGTATTGGTACAGACATCTTTCATGGCACCAAGTGAGAGAAAATCTAGACTATCTAATCAAATGTGTGTATCTGTATTGGCAGTATGCAATAAAGAGCTTTCCTTTATAGAAATTAACTAAAAAGAAAGAGAAATAGATGTGATTTCTAGTCCTGACTTTGAAATTCTTTTCTGTGTGACTCTAAGCAGGTTATTATGTTTTTAACCTCCCAAGAACTTTTTTCTTCCTGTATAAAATGAAATTCATGTAATGGGTGCAGCAAACTAACATGGCACATGTATACCTATGTAACAAACCTGCATGTTGTGCACACGTACCCTACAACTTAAAGTATAATTTTAAAAATTAAATAAATAAAATTCATGGGTAAGACCTGTTGCAGCTCCAACCTTCAATTAAAAACTTTAAATCTCATTATTATTGAGATGACAGTTGACCTTTGCATTAAATGTAAATTCTTTTACTCCAAATAACTACTGAAATAGAAAAGAAACAAGTCCATTCTCTTTTTTCTCCCAGTGTTTTAGAGATATGGTCTCCTTCTGTTGCCCAGGCTGGTCTCGGACTCCTGACCGCAAGCAGTCCTCCTGCCTCATCCTCCCTAGTAGCTGGGATCACAGGCAGAAACTACCATGTTGGACAGAAAAGAAACAAGTCATTCTTAAACAATTCTGACTCTAGCAACCTATCGTGTGATTTGTGATAGAAACATTTGAGCTGGAGGTCAAATCATAAGACATTTTTATCTTATAACTTTCAAATTCATATCTTTTTAAGTAATAAAAATTGTAACAATGCAGAAACAGTTTCCACCCCTTGCAGCAGAAAAATGAGATTGGCATTTCATTTTAAATGGGATACTTCTGCTTCCATGAGCATCATAAAGGTTATGACCTTACAGTAGTGTTGCCTGACACTTAGGTGGCTCACTGGGAATCCTGAATCAGTTCTGGAAACTGCATATATTTTTATTTCTTCTTTTTTTTTTTCCCTTTGGTGCAACTTCATATTTTCATTTTGATCAGCAACAAGGAGAGGAAAACTGTGTGTACTCTAAGGAAAATGTATATTGTAAGATGTTTTCTCTGGCTAAGGTCTTTTCAGATTCAGAAATTTGAACTGGCCAGGTGTGGTGGCCCACGCCTATAATCCTAGCACTTTGGGAGGCTGAGATGGGCAGATGACCTGAGGTCAGGAGTTAGAGACCAGCCTGGCCAACATGGCGAAACCCCATCTCTACTAAAAATACAAAAATTAGCCAGGTGTGGTGGTGTGTGCCTGTAATCCCAGCTACCCAGGAAGCCAAGGCAGGAGAATCACTGGAACCTGGGAGGCGGAGGCTGCAGTGAGCTGAGATCGTGCCACTGCACTCCAGTCTAAGCGACAGAGCGAGATTCCATCTCAAAATAAATAAACAAAAATAAAGAGAAAAGAAATTTGAACCATGTTTAAAAGGAGAACACTTCAGGTAATCCCTTTCCTCAAACTTACTTTATTCCAGGAATGTTGTGCAAGTATATTTTACACATGGGCTTATATGAAGTTTCAGTCTCTTGAATAGCTGGTCCTCTCTTATGAGTAATTCATAACTGCTTTCACATGTGTATAATCTCATGCTCAACTGTTTCTCTCTATTTTAAGCAGGAGATTTAAAAATCAAATTAACACATATTTCTAGAGCATTTGCTATAAGTGATATGCTGTGCTATATACTAACTAACTACATTTCTGGGTTGATTGGGGGACCAGTTTATAGAACTGGCTGACAAGCAACTGAACTTTAAAACAAATAGCTAGTGCTTAAGTATATGTCAAGTTCAATCCCTCCCATTTTTAAAACTTTGCTGAATTTATATTAAACCAGCATCGGTTATCAAGGTATTTCCTCCTTGTTTTTAGCTAAAACTTCTCTCACTGCATTAAAATACATCCATTATCATTTTCGTTAAATAAGATAACACATTGGATATGTGCATAAAAGCAAAATTATATCTTGCATTTTTGTTACATTTGCCAGAAGAATGAAAAACAAACAACAGAAAATCTCTCTGAGCTGTGCTGCTCTATGCCCTGAACTTAACTGTCATAGTGAATATTAATGAGACACAGCAAAGATATTGGCTCAAGGTAACTAAGCCAACATATATTGCTCTAGTAAATGTTAGAAATGGCCATTCATCCACATAACCTCAGTTTACTCTGTATAAAGATAATGTTTCTTTTGGTTTTTCTTCTTTTTGTCACACACACACACACACTCCACACACACACACACACATATCCCCCCCCCCACACACAGTAATTTAACATTATTTGCATTTACTCAGACTGGTAAAACCCATGTCTCAAAGATGTTTCCCATAGTTTATTCATCCCTCTTCCATGTCGTTTTCATTTGGATGCATTTGTTTAACAAATGGTCTGCTGTGTGCCAGGCATGCTGTAGGTACTGGGGATATAGCAGTGGAGGCAGACACAAGTGCATGGCCTTATGGAGCTGACGTTCTGGTGTTGAATTTATCACATTTTTGATAAGAAAACACAGATAATACTGGAAGACTGCCACTTGCCCCTCGTCCTTGGCACTTATTTCCAGTGGAGTCCTTCATCCCAAAGAGCTCAGACACATACACACACAAAAACTAGGAAATGGATATGTCATTGAGACTCTGAATTCAAAAGGCTTATGAGAACATGAGCAAAGCGTTATCTTTCTATCCTGTTTTATGTACTAAAATATTATTTTTCACTGTTCAACTCCATCCTATTTCCCTATTTAAAATATACATATTGGCAGGCATGGTGGCTCACAACTGTAATACCAGCACTTTGGGAGGCTGAGGTAGGAGGATTGCTGAGGCCAGGAGTTTGAGACTATGGTGAGTTATGATTGCACCATTGCACTCTAGCCTGGGTGAGAGAGTGAGACCCTGCCTCTACAAAATAATAATAATAATAATAATAATAATTTAAAAATAAGTTAGCCAGGCATGGTGGCATGCACCTGTAGTCTCAGCTACTTGAGAGGCTAAGGTGGGAGAGTTGCTTGAGCCCAGGACATCAAGGCTGCAGTGACTAGGATTGCGCCATTGCACTCCAGCCTGGGAGACAGAGTGAAAACCTGACTCTAAATATATACATATATATACATATACATATGTAAATTAATATTAATATAAGTTCAGAGTTCAAAGTTAATAATTGCCTGAGATTCAATGCCACATTGCCTATTGATACTTTTCTAGAAGAAAGGGCAGCCTACACTTAACAGTCTCATTTTTCCTTGAGTTGAAATTCACACAGCAAAATTAACCATTTGAGAGTCACAACCAGTTGCATTTATTGCAGTGTTGCGCAATCACCCCTTCCATCTAGTTCCAAAACTTCTCCAGTGGAATTTTAAAAGAAGAGCAACTTGTAAAATGACCAATAAACTATGTTTGTAGAAAACGAATAATTTTACTTATGGGGAGTGAGAAATTAATAGATTCTCCCAAAGTAAAGCAAACTCACTAAAACTATCATATGCAATTAAAATATCTTTCCATATGAAATTCTCACATCTTCATCTTTGAGATCATTTACTGTATCTTCAGTTACAAAGGATCTAAACTCATAAAGAACAAAATGTACCAGAGTAAATTGCTCATCGTGTTACAGAATGAGAACACAGAGCACAGTCAATATCAAGCACTTGATACAGCATCTCACAAAGTAATGCTTAAAATTAAGTCAAATTGTCTGCTCTGAGAACATTTTCACTGGGTAAGAATAATCAGTCTTGACTCACCTTTAAAGTGGGCAGAAAAGACATGCCCAGTAAGGTAAAATAAGTTCCATTCATCTCACCCATTTTGCATCATAAATAATGTAGAAGAACATCAAACAGCACATGGATTTGGTTTGCTCTCAGAGAACTTTTCTGTTTAGCTGGGGAGAGAGGAATGACAAGAAAAAATAGTTAAATATTAGCATATTCCAAACTTTCCCTCCACTGATAGGATCTGTGGTAGTTGAGTTTTGCTAGACCGGGCTAAATTAATTCAAGGCATATTTTGGAACAATCAGAGAAAATTTGATAAGGAAGTATCTGAATAGGCCATTAAAACTTGAAAAAATGGAGGAGAGTATAGAGGGTATGAATAAAGCCTGCTGATCTATTAGAGACCCCATAATCTGTGTAATTCAATCCCAATTAAAAGTAAAACCAAACCAAATGTATGTATTGAATGGATAGCCCAGCTCTATCAGACAATCAAATACTGATAATCTTTGCCGTCAAAGAAATTGCATTCTTCAGCCCTGTATACATGATGTAATTAAATGATGACACATGACTGTGAATGTGCCCCAGTAAATGTTTCAGTTAAGAAATACTGGGTCTATGATTTGGAAAAATGGGAAGGGCTCTGTCAAGGAGCTAAGACCTAGCTGAGGGCATGTTTTTTGGATAGGTGGAGGAAGCTGACAGATCCATTGGTGTACTTTATCCTCCAAAGAAGCTGCAGGGTTTTAAAGTTAACTTTATGGCCTGGCGCTTTCTTATGAAAATTATGATTTCATAATTCCTCAGCAAATAAATAAATAATTGCCATTTGTATGTAGGGATCTCCCCAAATGAAACAACTGCTGCCATCATTTTTATTTTATGTTAGATACTGTGAAGTAAATTCTACTCTTTTGCCAGCCATAAAATTTAGGAGCAAGGATAAAGTTTTTCAGTGATAGTATTTTTAGATTTCAGAGAGATAATATTTTAGAGTTATATCGCCAAGATACAGGAAAAAAGTCAAAGAGAAAATAAATGAGTAATAAGGTCAAAAGCAAAATGATATTTATCATTCTGTTTCATCTGTTGGAGCTACCGTACATTCTTCTGATGATAAAGTAAATAAAAGTAAAGCAGAATGACTAGCTTGAATTCATAGACTAACTTGAATTGAAGTAGCAGAGAAATTCTAGTATTTTTTTATTTGATGATATTACAGGATTTTTTTTCTTGAAGCCAACTTAGAAGGAAGCTGAAATATTATGAAAGTGGATCAGAAATATAAGTAGATTTTACTTTATTCTGCCAAATCCCATTCTATATTACCGTCTCTCTTCTTGATCCAGGTTGGTGTACTAGCATTTACTTTCTTATCCTCTGTAGCAGATTAATTGTGGCTGCAAATTCTTTGCCACTTTCTCCCTCAAAATGTATTTCCTCTGTCCTTGAGTCTGGGCTGGCACGGTGACTTCTTAACCAGTAGGATGCAGGGGAAATAGTTTGTTCTGCTTTCAGGCACAGACTTTTAAGAGTACTGGCAGCTTGTGTTTTCTTCCTCTTGGGGTGCTTTCTCTCACAACCTGGCCACCATACTGTGGGAAGCTCAAGCCACAAGGAGAGGCCACCGGTTGCTGCACCATTTCACAGTGCCGGCTGGCATCTAGCAGCAGCTGCCAGTCATCATGTATGGGAGCCATTTTGAATGTTTTCACCTAGTTGCACCTCACCTGCAGCACCAGCTGACGTCAAATGGAGCAGAGAAACCACTCAGCTGAACCCAGTAAACCTACAGAATAAAATGGCGGTTGCTGTAAGCTATTTCCGGGCGGTTTCACAGCAATACATAACTGAAATCGGTTCCCAAAGGAAGTCCTGGAATGAGACCATGGAAGAGCTCATTTGATTTAAATGATAAATAGATAGTATTTAAATGGTCCATGCTTAATTCTTATAATTTCTAAAAATTATTAGGCAAAATTTTAGAAGTCTTATTTTGAAAACTAGATCCTTTTAAGTTTGTTTACAAATTATATTAAGGTAATAATTCCTATTTCATAGTTATCTATTCTGGTTTTCATAGTCTCTTCTTGAAGAGATATGTAATCAATAATATAATCAAATGCACCCTTTTGATAAAAAAACAAAATCAGTATTTGTCAGCAGAAATAGAATGAATCAGAACGTATTCAAATCTTGGCCACATAGCTATATGTCCATGGCAAAATTACCTAAGCTACCTGGGCCAATGAAATATTTTTTTAAAAATTTTAAGATTAGTATGGACTGTATGGGATTAGTGAAGATCAGAAACAATGTGTATTATGAACCTAGCAGAGTGCTTGTTGCCTGGGTGGAACTCAATAAAGGTAGCTTTTGTTATTGTGAGGGAGATGGTGTAAAAGGTTTAAAAAGGTAGTAAAAAATTGTCTAGTTTATTTTTCTAAGAGGACATGGAAATGGGGTATTCCTGGGCTTTACTGGGGTGGAGCTTAAAGGGTTAAAATGCTATATCCTTGCAGTTTTTCCTACAAACATACATGTTTTATCCAAAGGAAATTCTGACCTCTAACCCCATTCACACTTTCCTTTCTCACTCTTTTATTGCTATAGAGGATTTGATGAAGGGAGAAAGGCAACTTATGGGTCCTAGTCCCAAGGGTAGAACTAATGGAGAATTCCTTTTATTCTTCACCTCCCATCCTTCTCCATTTCCCCATTTACATTTATTTTCCAATTTGGTGGAAAAAAACAATTTTATAGGAAGCTGACTGTCTGCAGACTAATCTTAGCACCAAGGTGCCACAGGGTTTATGGAATGCCTTTCTAGGGGCAAAACAGACACATCCCAAAGTCTGGTTTATGTAGTCCAAGGGAAAGAGTACTTGTGGCAGTCCACAGGATTCTCTCTCTGATGTGTTGTCCTAGTCTTTGTATAAAATGTTGGTTTTCTCTATAAGTGTTGGGTATTTTCAGTGTAACAGCTAGAGCAATGCCCAGTAACTTTTTTTTTTTTCTTCCCTGCTGAATATGTTTGTTCTTAATGGTTGAGGTAAGGTGAATAATTGCTATTGGTGTAAGTTAAAGACCACCTTTCTAAACTATGGGTTATCATGCTTGGTATTTTCTCCTATCTGCCGGACTTGGGGCCACCTGAACCCCATTTTGGTCTTTGAAATTTAGCTGACCTTGGCCTTGGATGAAATGCTAGTGTACTGAGTATAATATTTTTGGTTTAGGTCAAAATTGAGGAATTCAGTGCCATATATTTCAACTGGGTACTTTTTGAAGAAATTATAAATTACCGTAGTTTAGCATAAACACCTGCTGATATTGTTTCTGAATATTTACATGAATATTGATCATTGAGATCTTACTGTCTTTCAATGTGAATGCTTTAAGTGCTTCAGTAGACATTTTCTACACTGTGAAATTGTATGTCCATTGCTAGAATCTTTGTAAGAGAGCTCTCACCGCTTTAAAGTCAAATAAACCTAGAAAATAAGCATAGGAATTATTTTTAAACACCATTTACTGGTATATATATGCAGATTATAGAGAGATGAACTTAAGGATAACTCATGTTGCCCATAAAGTTGTCATAGTCATGGTTACAATTATGCAAATTGGCACAGGCTTTTGTTGTTGTTATAGTACTGAAAACACAGTTTAAGATGTTAAGACCCTTTAAATCATTTATAATAATGGACTAATTTCATCTTGAAGGAAGAAGTGATAATATTCTTATCTCCTGTCATTTGAAGCTGAAACGTACCTCAAAGCAGTGGAGATTGTGCCCTACAAAATACAACATGCTTAAAGCAGATTTTCTCAGGACTTGAGTTCTAAATTTCACTGCTTCAGGGACTCATATGATGGCTATGTAGTATAGATTTAGAGAGAGTTTTAAAGACTCCTGTTGACATAGGTAAACAGAATGGTTCCTTGGAAACCGTTTAGATGTCCAGTCACAGTAAGTGTGCATTACAGGTTCAGATGCATATTGTGTGAAGTGACATGGAGCAGAGTGCTTGGAGAAGCCTGTGGTCTCTATTATGAACAGTGCTTTCTTCTAGTGTTTTAATGACTGTTGTTTTAAAAGAAAAAAAATCAGCATTGAAACTATCTGGAAGGTAAAGCTCCTGAAACCTAACCCAAAAGGCATGCTCTCATCGAAAACTCTTCTTAGTACTTGCAGTGCGGTGATAGCTGAGGACATGTGGTATATATTACAGTGCCAGGGAATTCAGACCTCTGCAGTGTGGAGTCACCATGAAAGGCTAATCTAAAAATGAAGTGGTAGCTTTGCTCGCATCATAACTCTGTTACTTACTGGTGCTTCCTATTAGCTTGACATTAGTCTAGTCTTCTTTGGGTGAGATAGAAGAAATGGAAATTCAAAGGGGACCACAGCAGGGGATATATGGGCTGCCAACCCCTCCCCTAGCACTCCCTCCAGCCTGTACTCAGCATTTCTCTCTGGGCATGACAAAGTCTTACAGAGTCATTGCAAAAAGGGCTAAAGGCAGAGCTGTCCATGGTTAGGAAAAAAACGTTCAAACTGTTGGTCGAAAATCAGGTAATAACAGTCCTCTTAGTGAAGAAAACTTATTAGAGGGCTAGGGAAGGAATGCTATCTCTCAGCAGCAGGCAGGAAGAAATTGCTGTTGAAAAGCTTACCTCTCTAGGGAGGAATCAGATAGCAGACTTCGCCAAGCCTCAGGTCCAACCCATAAGGTCCCACCTACACCCCCCCAACCCCCTCCCCATCCCAGCTTTGTTAGATTGCTAGCATCGATCGCTGGCTTTTTCTGACCCAACAGTGGGTGAAGGAAAGAGACTGAAAGCCGGCAAGGTGGGGGTAGAAGAAGACTGGGACAGCTTTTGTAGAGAAAGAAAGAAAAAGGAGGATAACGGGTGGGGGCCATGGGGACTAGGCTTAACTGATGCCTGCATGCCTCTTTTTGATTTGATGGCCTTTATTCCTTCTAATTAGATAAAATAGGAAGTCACTGGCAGTCCTGTGTGGCTGGGGATACTGATTTTACTCAGACCAGCCTGCAGCTCTAGAGTGTGGATAGAGAGTGGGGAGTGGGGGTTGGGAGAGGGGGAGGAAAGAGAGAGAGGAGAGAGAGAGGACGGGCTTGGATGAAGAAGGGAAAGAAAGAGAGAGACTGAAGCAGAGAAGAGCCGCAGAGGAAGAAAGTGAATGAGCACTCAAGAAGGACAAAGAGGAGTAGTCGGGGGTGGGGTGGAGGCAGGGCGGGGAAGGGAGTGACCGCCCCTCCTGGCTGCACTCTTGCCTCCGGAGCCCTCTGATCCTGTTTGCAGTGATGCTCCGAGGGCAGGCACCTGCTGCTCTGTAATGATTCAGCCCCTTTCAGCCGTCGTCGCGTTAACACAACAGGATGCTGTTGCTATTGTCACTACTGCCTCTCCTGCCGCCGCCGCTGCTGCCGCCGCCGCCACCGCCGCTGGTCCTCCTTCTGCTTTTACTTCTCCTGCATGACAGTTGTTTTCTTCATCTGAGCAGACACCAGCTTCAGATGCTCGAGGTGAGAAACATGCCTTTCACTTTGGGCTACTGGTTTACTTAATTAACCAGCCAGCAGCTCCGTCGATCTATTTTGGTCCCTGTCCTCTTGACGAGCCCGGGATGGTTTGGAGTAACGTTTAAAAGAACTAGAAAAGTGGCCCAGAAACAGCAGTTTAAAGAATTATAACGATATACTCTGATTTTGTAGTTGCTAGGAGCTTTTCTTCCCCCCTTGCATCTTCTTGAACTCTTCTTGATTTTGATAATGGCCTTGGACTTGGACAATTTATCGATTTCCCCCTTTAAGATGCTGTATCATTTGGTTGGGGGGGCCTCTGCGTGGTAATGGACCGTGAGAGCGGCCAGGCCTTCTTCTGGAGGTGAGCCGATGGAGATTTATTCCCCAGACATGTCTGAGGTCGCCGCCGAGAGGTCCTCTAGCCCCTCCACTCAGCTGAGTGCAGACCCATCTCTTGATGGGCTTCCGGCAGCAGAAGACATGCCAGAGCCCCAGACTGAAGATGGGAGAACCCCTGGACTTGTGGGCCTGGCCGTGCCCTGCTGTGTGTGCCTAGAAGCTGAGCGCCTGAGAGGTTGCCTCAACTCAGAGAAAATCTGCATTGTCCCCATCCTGGCTTGCCTGGTCAGCCTCTGCCTCTGCATTGCCGGCCTCAAGTGGGTATTCGTGGACAAGATCTTTGAGTATGACTCTCCTACTCACCTTGACCCTGGGGGATTAGGCCAGGACCCTATTATTTCTCTGGACCCAACTGCTGCCTCAGCTGTGTGGGTGTCGTCTGAGGCATATACTTCACCTGTCTCTAGGGCTCAATCTGAAAGCAAGGTTCAAGTTACAGTGCAAGGTGACAAGGCTGTTGTCTCCTTTGAACCATCAGTGGCACCGACACCGAAGAATCGTATTTTTGCCTTTTCTTTCTTGCCGTCCACTGCACCATCCTTCCCTTCACCCACCCGGAACCCTGAGGTGAGAACGCCCAAGTCAGCAACTCAGCCACAAACAACAGAAACTAATCTCCAAACTGCTCCTAAACTTTGTAAGTAGAGAGAGAGAGAGAGAGAGATGATGATGATGATGATGATGATGATGATGATGATGATGATGAAGAAGAAGAATAAAGGAAAGGGGTGGGTTTGAGGTCCCCAAAGGATGTTTCCCTTTCTTCTTGCATTTTAGTTGCCTGGTTTTGTTTAAGCAAAGCATGTGTTTGAGACACTTGGGCTGGCATTGAAGGGCTGAGTAAAATGATCTTGCAAATTCCGGGTCTGAACCAGTGTTGTGACAGCAGCTCTCTCTAGCCACATTGTTCAGTCTGGTACCGGGAATGCAAAACTTCAGCATCTGCAAGTCAGGCTTGAATTTAAGTTAAATTCAATTTATTTCTAACACATTTTAAAATTGAAACATCAGGCCATCTTTTCATGTTTTATAGAAATGTGACTTTCATATACCAGTATTATTTTGTGTCTTTCTCTTCCCCATCATAGATTTCCTGTCACCTTTCTGTTACCCTCTATCTCTCAGCAACCCCAAACTGCTTGTTGTCTTTCTCTCCCTTCTTCCTGTTCTCTAACCACCTCTCCCTACTTTTGTATCTTAATTGGTTCTTTCTGAGATTGCAGCAAGTCTTAAGACATTTACGGTGCTTGCCTCTCACTAGCTTGAGATGACTACTGTCCTGCCCAGACTGTACTTTCAGTTAGTGAGCACTTAGTAACGGCAGCTTTATTTTGTCCAGGACACAGTAGGATTCTGCATGAAGGATTTGCCCAAATTAGTTTTGTCTTCTATAATCAAATGTTTAAATAGCTTCCTTGGCAGTCATTAAAAAGTACAAGATCCATTAGTGAGGTACCTTTTTTTTTTTTTTTTTTCTTTTTAAGGCATGTGTCATCTTAGTCTGGCAGATTGCAGCAGCCCAGTTTAATAACCTGTGATGTGAAGAGAGCCCACGCTCTTAAAAACAATACATTTCTGTTTGCATTTGCATTAGGTAACTGCAATAGCTTTAGAGTGGAAAGTTGACAGGAATGAAAGCATGACTGTTCTAAACATCAATATAGAAGGGAGGAGTTTTCTATAGCCTTTTAAAAATGTTTCTAGTTTATTTTTGTTGTCTCTATCTCCTATCACTTTTTACCATGAGGAATATTTACTTAGTAGGAAAGTACAAGATCAGAAAATTTGGTTCTTAATAACTTACATGAAAGCTCTTAGGGTTAAAAGAGAGTTGACAATTTCTCTGACGAAATGCCTCTTTTGTTTTTCCTCTGGACAGTAATGAAGAATAAAGAGTACCTTTTCCAGACGTCACGTTCAATGTGAAGTAGTGCAGCATGCTATAGAAACACAGAAAAACTTGATTTGTGCTTGTAACTCCTAATCATTTCACACACACCAGATTCAATGGCAAAGATTTAAAGAAAAAAAAAAAGAGTCTTGTTTTCTAGGTGCAATTAGGGAAAACCTCCTTCATGCAGACAATGCTTTGTATCTTTATCAAATCCCTGAAGCATCATTAAAGGTCTGACAGACATCACCGCCTTTGCTGCCTCTTCCCACCTGGCAAAGTGACCGGGAAATAATACCCAGATGAAATGACATGCTATAAAAAGCAAGTACAGATCCTGCAAAGAGAAGCGAAATTCATCAGGAGAACAAGGTTACTTGATCATTTTAAACTTAAGTCTTTAATTGAAATCTGCTTAAACAGGTTTCATTGTCCAGAGAAAGAAAAAAATGCCCTTTGAAAAACACTTCAACTAAATTCTATAATTTTGTCATCTGAGGAAATCAAGAAAACAAAGAAACATCTAGCACATTTTCCTGATCTAAGACCATGTCAGAAAGTATGTTGTAAAGTTTTGATAAATTATTTTGTAAAGTAAATTTTTCTACTAAGTGTTTTAGTAGATTACATATTCCTTATCAGTTTTTTTTTTTTTTCCCAAGCCAGGGCATTGATATTGTGGCATCTGCAATAAATGGGAAAGATTTACTGCTGCCTAAAAGCATCATTGTGGCCAGTTTGACCAGATGCACAGCTGCAACGTTTTGAAGCGCATCGGAGATAAGCCTAGAGAAGCAGTCTGGGAAGTAGTTTTCTCCTGAAAAGTTAGGGGTAGACAGTTAGTTGGCTAACACTTTAAAACCTGTAGGGAGACTCTGTTAATTTTTTGGACTAGTCCCTTAAAAAAAAAATCAAGTATTCTAAAAATTGTGAGCCTACTTTTTGTGGGGCAGGGGGTCGGGGGGGTATTGGTTGGGGGGAGTAGTGTTTGAAAGAGATTGGTCCAGGCAGCTTTGTTTCTAGAGACTTGTAAGTGGTTGTTTTTGTTGTTGTTTAAAAAGGTTGTAACCATTAATTAATGGAAAGGGGAAAAAAAGCTTACAAAGGGATTGTATTTTTCAACTAAGAAAGTATTGTTTAGTCGCAGAAAGAACTGGGACGTTCCTTTTACCGTGCATGTTTTTGACATAAACTAAGCTGTCATGGCTTATATTTGAAAATGACATTATCATATGTGAAACATGCTCTTCAGTGGTTTTAGGACTTTATTCTCCCTTTTCCTTTTTTTTTTTTTTTTTTTTTTTTTTCTGTCTCAGCATATTCAGCACATTATGCACAGAGCTGTAGCCTTCAAGGTCATAGACTGTTGAGGGCTAATTGATTCTTCTTTATCCTGGAGCCTGAGAGAGTAGAAGAGAGACAATCCCAGTAATTGTGTCTGCAGCGTTGCTCCCCAAACCAATCTACCTACTAGTATTAAAGTTTTATTTTATAAATACTGGAATTACTCCCTCACTGACTTTTGTCAAATTACAACATTCTTTGTCTTTGTTATAATATAAGGCAAAATATGACATTTTAAATTGCCTTAAGGTATAGTGGCTATGTCAGATTTTCTAAAATGGGTATTTCTTTCATAAAGTAATATTTCATATTTTCATGATATTAATCTATGCATTCATGTAGGTCTTAAGAAGTCCAGTGAAGAATTGGAGTGAAAGTATATAATTATGTATTTTTTATTCTAAAGTATTTCTAAGTATGGTTAATGGTTTCCCACTACCACAATGATGATATTGTCATGATACTAATTAAGTTTTTACTTCTCAGTGGGTTATGTAATACTTGCACTATTCATTTGTTTTCTTTGTCTGGGCTTTAAAATTTTTCCTACCCTGACTGTTGGGAGATTGCAAACTTAGATTATTATAAAAAGAGCTGATTAATTAAATTGTAGCCAGGAAATAGTGGTACCATCTTGAAAGAAAATGTTTTCTGGATGTGAGATCCTCCCTGCTTGACAACAGATTCTTGGATGCAAGAATGTTGGTATTTTCATCTTGGGCCAACTTTGTTTTGCTTTGTCCTAAGTCTTATTATGGGATTGTATGACAAACCATTGTTACCGCATGACAATAAGAATCAGTAACTATTTGCAAAAGATCAACATGATGAATTGGATATACCATAGGATTCATTTCCTTCTATTTAAAAATGCCATTCATTTAAATTCTAATGGATCCTTCTAGTTCTTGGCAACTATATTTGTAGGTATTTCAGAACAGTGATTTCAAATAACTTTTCCCCACTTTAATCGTTGCCAATTACAGCCTAAAATATTAAAAACTGGAAGAGACTAAAAGATTTTCTATTGGAACTGAATAATTTTATAAATTTACTGGTGAAGAAACCCAGGCTCAGAAATGCCTAGTGAAATTCTTTTATTAAAATATACTAAACTCTGAAAAATGTGGCAAAATCCAAACTTTTAGATTGTCTCTGTCTCTGAGAATTTAAACACTCTCTCTCTCTCTCTCTCTCTCTCTCTCTCTCTCTCTCTCCTGTTTTCTTCTCTCATCATATCCTTATTGTAGAGAGTTGGAGCTAGAGACTAACATAGCATCAGACTGAGAATTAGGGAAGTACTTAAAGTGGGAACACTGTTTAGGCGTGTGTTTAGTGCATATCACTAAAAATAAATTTTCTTCTCGCCTTCCTGTTTTGCTCTTATTGAATTTTCAGTCATGGTGGTCTTTTCCCTTTTTATTTGATCATCCATACAGTGTTCAGCTTGCTTCTGAAAACAGCATGGGTTGCCTAGGGTGAGTTCTTCCCTCATATATAGGAGATTGCTCTATGGCTCAATTCTCTTCTTTTTCATTTATTTATTTATTTATTTATTATTATTATTATTATACTTTAAGTTCTAGGGTACATGTGTATAACGTGCAGGTTTGTTACATATGTATACTTGTGCCATGTTGCTGTGCTGCACCCATCAACTCGTCAGCACCCATCAACTCGTCATTTACATCAGGTATAACTCCCAGTACAATCCCTCCCCCCTTCCCCCTCCCCATGATAGGCCCCTGTGTGTGATGTCCCCCTTCCCGAGTCCAAGTGATCTCATTGTTCAGTTCCCACCTATGAGTGAGAACATGCGGTGTTTGGTTTTCTGTTCTTGTGATAGTTTGCTAAGAATGATGGTTTCCAGCTGCATCCGTGTGCCTACAAAGGACACAAACTCATCCTTTTTTATGGCTGCATAGTATTCCATGGTGTATATGTGCCACATTTTCTTAATCCAGTCTGTCACTGATGGACATTTGGGTTGATTCCAAGTCTTTGCTATTGTGAATAGTGCCGCAATAAACACACGTGTGCATGTGTCTTTATAGCAGCATGATTTATAATCCTTTGGGTATATACCCAGTAATGGGATGGCTGGGTCATATGGTACATCTAGTTCTAGATCCTTGAGGAATCGCCATACTGTTTTCCATAATGGTTGAACTAGTTTACAATCCCACCAACAGTGTAAAAGTGTTCCTATTTCTCCACATCCTCTCCAGCACCTGTTGTTTCCTGACTTTTTAATGATCACCATTCTAACTGGTGTGAGATGGTATCTCATTTCTTCATAGCCCATTTTGTTTTCTCCTCTCTATTCCTTTGTGATACCCAACTCAGTCTTCTTCTCCTCTTTCCTTCCTACCTTCCCAATTACATATTGACTCGTTTTTATTTTTGTAATTATGCCATTTTGGCTTTATGGGTCAATATTTCATTGCATCATATCAAAATAATTTCAACTGTCTTCATTTAAACTTTAACCTTATTTATTGCATTTTAATGCTGAATGGTACTTTCATATATTATAAACATACAAAAAAAAACTCTAGCCAGTGACCAATATACCAGTTTCTTAATGGCATAATTAAATCAAATTTTAACCTTCTTGATCTTTTCATCTTTTTTTCTTTAGTGTGCTTGATTGATTCCAGTTTTTCTGGTTTTAGACATCAGCATTTCTGTACTCCCAGAAAATGATGTTCCAAACCATCCATCTGTGTTCTTCCTCCTTCCCTCTTCCTTTTAACAACTCTTCATAGTATCCTTTTAAAGCATGAAGGAAGAGATATTTTATAGATTGAAAAACCAAAGCATAAAAAGTTATGACTTGTTTAGATGCCCCTGAGAACCAGGAATATAACTTGTCCGCAGAGTTCATTGAACATTCTACTACAACATAAACTACATTCCATCTACTTTTATGCTCATGTTTCTACTTTTATTACTTTTGCTCTACATCAATGCTTTGTTTTTCTTCTGTTATTTCCTCTTTGTTTTGTTTTGTTTTTTCATTCAGTGAATGTATGCTAAGTGCCTACTCTGTGCCAGACTCTGTTCTAGACCAGTTATATGGCAGTGGAAAATAGTACAGTACCTGCCCTCAGGGAGCTTATGTTCTAGTGAATTTTAAGAATCTAATTGCATAATGCAATTTGAGATATTTCTTGCTTTCTTATACATATACCCCCTTAATTCAGCATTTCTTCTTCTTTACCATCATGTGATTCACCTTTTGACTTCCACTTCTGTCTTTTCTTAATATGTTTCTCTTCTCCATTTACCGAATACTGAACACTTGCCCAGCAATGTCCTTTAAATGACAGCAATCCCACCTCTGCTACCAACAGGCTGAGTAGCCAGGGGTGATCTACCATATGGCACTATTTAATCAAACCATTGGAGTAGGGAGAAAAGTTTGATCTATCTGGCCCTTTAGGAGCATCCTCTTAAGATGAAAAATACATACATAATTCTTCTAGCATGTACATAAAGATTCTAAGATTATTTTCAGATTCTAGAGAGTTGGTAGCTGTAAATATTTTTGTTTCTATATTTTGGTCATATTTTTATGTGTTGTTTTGGCTTGCAGAACATCCAGAGTATTAAAATATTCCCAAGGGTTGTTCATTTCACTGTACAGACAAAGACTAGAATCTGCCATTAAGTTGATTAGTTCTTAAACTGAATAAAGACATGAGTTCATATACTATTCACATGAAGAGTGATTGACTAGCAGTGAGTGAAGTTAATCCTCATCATCTCAAAGATGGTTGTAATCTTTACTGCAGTGAATTTTGTCTCTGTGTGTGTGTGTGTGTAGGCATTCAAAGGGTGTTTCTGAATAATATAACTAATGTCTTATAATCATAGAATTTTATATGCTGAACATTTTTAGAGATTATTTATGTCACTTCCTAAGTGAGAAAAGGCAGGTCTGGAAAAGTGAAGCGACTTGCCCAGTGTCACTACAACCAATCAGTGGCAGTGCTGAGACTAAAACTGAAGTCATCTTACCTTTGCTACACTTGCTTTTCTTCTCGAAACTGTTTTTAGCATTTATATTCAAGTAGCATATGTTATTTATCATAATTTAAAAGATTTCGTTTTCCCATTTATTATTTAAATACTAATTAGTAAAACTTTTATCACCCTATAACAGGTGTCTTTTTTAGAGATGAGAATTTTGGCCAGGTGCCATGGCTTATGCCTGTAATCCTAGCACTTTGGGAGGCTGAGGTGGGATAATCACCTGAGATCAGGAGTTCGAGACCAGCCTGGCCAACATGGTGAAACCCTGTCTCTACTGAAAATACAAAAATTAGCCAGGGGTGGAGGCTCATGCCTATAATCCCAACTACTCAGGAGGCTGAGGCAGGAGAATCACTTGAACCTGGGAGGTGGAGGTTGCAGTGAGCTGAGATCATGCTACTACACTCCAGCCTGGGTGACAGAGTGAGACTCTGCCTCAATAAAAAAGAAAAGATAATTTTACCTTTATGATGTTGGTATGCATAAGACACTCCTCTGGAAGCTGGACATCTATCTCCCAACAATATAATATATGGGAGAATGTTTTAGTGATCAAAGTTATCCCAACTGAAATGTGTTACATACTTGGAAAGAAATGATTTTCTTAGTACTAAAAGTATTCAAGCAGTGACACTGTTGAGGGAGATTTATGTTCCTAGCAGATTATTAACTATATTTACTTCTGAAGTCTCTTACAACTCTGATTCTCTCAGTTTTTTGTCTTAGGGTGTTAGCTTTCCAGTGGGTAGACTTGAATTTCAGTCCCACTTGCCCGTCTTCATGGCCTTGAGCAAGTTAGACCATCGTGTTAAATCCATTTCCTCATTTATATGTGATAATAATAAATATACATGTCTTGGGGCTGTTAGGAGATTAAATGAGATTTTGGAAAACACCGAGTCCTAGACTGAGACATAAAAAATACAAAATCAGCACCAATATTCTCCCTCATTCTACTTTAACTCCCTGCCTCACTTTGTTCTTTTTCTCCTTTGATCTTGACAGTGGTTTGGTAACAATGTCTGGGGAATACTTTTGGAGCTTTAGGGGAACCTTATGAAAAACTTTGAAGGAAGTGAAGAGTTGATGATACATTATTTTAAAGTAGGAATTATGCTAGAAATTCGAAATCAAATGCCAACTCTTCCTCTAACCTGCTGTGTGACTTTGAGGAAATCGTTTCACTTGAGATTTAGTTTTACATCCAAACAAATGGGGATGTTAATATCTAAAACTCCCAAGAGATTGTGATGAGAACAAAAGTGGTTACTCTACCTAAAGAAAACAGAGATTAAAAATATATTCACTTCTTTCTTTGCCCTTTCTATCGGGGTTCATATATGCATATATTCACAAGCGCTAACATTTCTAGAAATAAATTGTAGGGACTCTTTACCAGTGAATTAATTTGTTATGCCTTAAAATGTTGTGTAGGGCTTTACTAATTTCTTGAACCCAGTGTCATAAAAGGAGTATTTTTTCCCTTATAAAAATTGGTTAGAATACATAGATTATTACTTTTTGAGTTACATAGATTATTACTTTTTGAGTAATGTCCAAAAATCACTGCATGAAGGGCTTCATTATAGGGAAAGCGATAAGGAGTTACTTTTGAGAGAGGAAAAGACTGCATGGTATATCAGATTGTTTGTCAAGGAAGTACTCTCTTTGGAAAGATTGGGACAATGGAAAATAATCTATACGGTTTAGATGTGGTGCAAGCGAAGAACTTGGCTAGAAATATCATGAATCCTAAGATTATGTTCACCTTACTCTTTTCATTGTTCCAACTGGGATTTCCTGATCTCAAAAGATAGGAATTAACGTCTATGAGTTGTTTTCAGTATTTGACACAAACCATGGAAATAATATACATCGAATAATTTTATGTGAGCCAAATCAAATGTAGACATTATTTGAGTGCAATACATAGATCTATGTGTATCTATGTGTGTATATATACATACATATGATTCATACACATAACATTCTAAAGGGGAAAATTATTTGACCATAAATAAAATGGAGCAGATAAAAATATTTTTAAATTTGGACAAACAGGTTGTTTATTAATAGGTTTGGGAGGGATGGACAAAAAATATTTCTAGCCCTATGCCTAATTGCTAGAGTAAAAGAGAAAAAAAATGTTTTAGAAGTAAAAAATAATTGGAGCTTAAGTATATATTGGAGATTCTGTTGCAAGTAACTTAAAAGGAAATCTTACTGGCTGGATTATTGGCCACAATCCTACAAAAAGGGAAAAAGCCAGTGCTTTCTAGATATACACACTTTAGGGATTTTGGTATTTTTGTTGTACACCTTATGGTTTTTCTAACAGACAGATACAAGTTTGTAAGAGCTTGCCATTTATAAAAACGTATAGTAGTGGGCATAATATATGTATTTTTATTTATTCTTTAAAGTAGAACTAGAAATATGTGAGAACTTCTATGCTTTGTTCATCTTGATTGTTATTCACTCAAGTATAATACATTTGCTGCAGAAATTGAACTCTAAATCAATACTGGAGCAATGAGGCAGCCCCTTCTAAGCATAAAATATTTGATAACAATCTAGAGTAGATTTTGCCTGGGTATAAGTTTTCTGACTGTGCACTGGAAATAAGCTGATGGACCCCATAAAACTTGATGAAATAGAATGGAAAGCTTCCTCAGGTAAAACATTTTAAATTTATCGTCAGAAACATGGTATGATAGGACAAGACTTGATTTACTGTGATTTTCAGTGATAGGCACTTAGTGTTTGAGTTGCATTTCATGAGGTGGTGGTCTCCCAGACAAAGGAGAAATTCATGAACTCTCTTTGAAGCCAGCGTTAGTACAGAATTTAATATGCATGTAATTATCAAATTTAAAAACCGTCATCATGTATTTTATTTTAAAAGTTCTTAATTTAATATTAAACCAAATGTACATATATGCATATGCATTTGGAAGAAAGATGAGAGCAACACTGAAGACAATGATAGCTGCCATTAGGAAGAAAACTTAATTCATGAGCAAGCAGAAGACCCTATATCCTTCAGTTCCTAACTGTGTTACCTGTATTGATGTACAACGTAATACAATTTTATTTCCCCAGTTTACCTTCCTTTTCCCTCCCTTTATTTCTTTCATACTTGTCATTCACAGTTACTCTTCTCTTTCCTCTGTTCCCTCCCTTCATTTTTTTCATACTTGCCATTCACAGTTATTCTTCTCTTTCCTCTGTTCTTTCATACCTCACCTATTCCTTCTTCTCCAGCAATCTCAGGGCACATGGCTCCACACTTCTCTCACCCACCCTTCTCTGAAGCCAGTGTCCTAAAGCATCAGAGGTTTTGGAGTGGATGGCCCAGACCTGTGGTTTCTCACTAGATGGGTAGGGGGAGAGAGTGAGTGAGACCTTAACCACAGTCTTGACCACGATTAGCCTGATGACTTTCAGTGTTGTCTCTTCCTTTGCTAAGTAGCCGGAAGTATTTGTTTTATGAAATATGTTGGTGTCACAGCAATAAAAGCTCCATACATAAATGGAATGATCTAAGGACAGTAGAATTGAACTCTTGTTAGCATTTGTTTGTAATCCCTTGGTAGAACTTCCTGGGTCATAATTGCTTGCTCTTCTGGGAGCAAAAGGAATCAGTAACCATTGATTGTTACATGATGCTAAGTACTGCCTACAAAGCAAATCTTAAGAATGATTAGTGGCAGAGTTCAGGGTTACTACTCTGATTTCTTTTTACTATAATCTTTAAAGCAAGCTGAATTTCAGTTTTTCCCATCAAGCAACTCCTATGATTCTTCAAAAGGAAGAGAAAAAACATTGTCACGTAATCTATAAAGGCTTCAGTTGACATCAAAAACAAACAAACCAAAATATGTAAAATAATTACTTCAGTGTTTTATATCTTTCTACTTCCACGATAACAGGGAGACATTTAAATTAACCCCTTACCAGTAACTTTAGTCTTGCATGAATATGATCCTCATAATCTTAATTCATCTGAACTATGGAACCTATGGTACACATAGTCAATAACCTACATAACCCCTGCCTATTTAGTAAACTGTGCATGTAATCAGTGAGATCAATACAAGGATTCTCAAAATCCTTGCAAAATTCATACTTCAAGATTGCTGAGTTTTCTGAATAGCTGATGATTGGTCACCTTGAAACTTTTTTATCTATTTTGGATTGAAATCTTTTAATAACTTACAGTACTAGTGACTACTGTCATTTTAAAATGGGATTTATTGAATACAGGATCTTCACAATGTTGAATACTGTGATGTCTTTAGGACATAGTTGCATTATAACTTTGTTGACTTGTGTTCTTTCATTAAGACATATTGAGTTATATTAGGGATTATAGCTGCTTTACTAAATAACCCAGACCTACGTATATTCTGATTGTATGTTGGGTTATTGCATAATCAAAATTAGAATTACAGAGCTTTATGGCATCTTAGAGACACTTTGAACCAAATCTTTTATTTTAGCATAGAGAAACAAGCCCAAAGATGTTAACCTTCTTGCCAGAGACCACATAGAGCCAGAAAATGTTGATATTTTCATCTTTTCTAGGCTTTCAGCTACCAGGTCACTTTGCAATCAGTATATATTAATTAAAACATTTTTTTCTACACTTTTACTTTACTGTTCTGGTCTCCTGCAGGGTTTAGAAAGCAAATTTTAATCAGGTTAAACATTTATATAAAGGACAAAATCTCTGAGTGAGATTCTCTCCTTGAGGAAATGCATACATTTTGGTGACATGCTTTGGTGATATATTTTGCTTATATGTCACTCTTGCTCTGTTCTGGATCAACAGGGTTCAAGGATGAGAGGTGAATGACAAATGAAGAGGAAGAGTAACTACTTAGTTCTGATGGTCCTTGGATTTATAGGACAGATTTAGGGGAGCTGAGTTTAATTTCCACATGTTTTATTTGTTCATTTGTTCCTCCTTTCATAATATGTAGAATGATAGTAATTTTTTTTTTTTTTGAGATAGTCTTGCTCTGTTGCCCAGGCTAGAGTGCAGTGGTGCAGCCTTGGCTCACTGCAACCTCCACCTCCTGGGTTCAACCATTCTCCTGCCTCCACCTACCGAGTATCGGGGCTACAGGCATGCACTATCATGCCTGGCTAATTTTTTTGGTTTGTTTTTAGTAGAGACGGGGTTTCACCATGTTGGCCAGGCTGGCCTTGAACTCCTGATCTCAGGTGATCCGCCCACCTTGGCCTCCAAGTGTGCTGGGATTACAGCTGTGACCCACCATGCCCAGCCAGTTATAAATCTTTAGACCTTGATCATGCACCTAATAGGAAACTGTTTTTTTAACATATGAGCACTACTAGTCAGTGGGCTTCATGGGATCTGTTTTGAAATTTATTGTGAAATCTTCTGATTTATAAAGCACAAATTACTTTTATTTTATTTTCATTTCTTGAGGACACAATAGCACCAATATTTACAAAACACGTATCTCATAAACTCTCTTATGATATTGAAGACACTCCTGCAGCAGAACCCCAAACTTCCTGTCTTGCCTAAGTCCAGCCGTCTCCCCAGTCTTCATCCCGATGGACCATATTTTAGCCATCTAGAACTCAACCCTGAATATTATTTTTTCTCTTCCACATTTTTGCTCATTCTATTTTTTTCTACCATGAATGTGCTCTTCAAACAGTCTCTCTTCTCCCAAATTCTACTTAGGCCTCAAGACTCACCTCTCCAAATTAGATGATGGGACCGCTCTTCTTGTAGACCTCTTCCAACCCCCCATAACCTATTGCTTGTGCTTTATCACATTTAGATTTGTGTGTTCTTATTTGGATACTTGCGTATTGCTCATGGTAGACTGACAATGTCCTAAGGCCTAGAGTTATAGCTAATTCATTTTTGTGACCTGTATAGTGCCAAACAATGTACAGGCTGAGCATCCCGAATATGAAAATTTGAAATCTATAATGCTCCAAAAATCCAAAACTGCTTGAGCATCACCATGATGTTCAATGGAAATGCTGGTTGGAGCATTTTAGATTTTGGATTTTCAGATTGGAGATGCTCAGTGGTAACTATAATGCAAACATTCCAAAATCTAAAACACTTCTGGCCCTGAGCCTTTTGGATAAGGGATACTCAACCTGTATTTTATATGAAGTAGCTATCTCATTTGTATATTTATGGAAGAAAAGTTACACTGAGGGTAACTTGTTTATGGGAGTGGAGGTGGCAGAAAATAATCTGAAACCATGTCTTAATTAACTGACATTTTAATTTGGAAGAATTCAATATAGAGTTTAGTTATTACAAAGTATGTTGAGACATGATTTTGGACATTTTAACATATAATTTGCAAAGTCTGATGTGATGTAAAAAATTCACATCGTGGAGTTTTAGAGACTTCAGGCTGCAAATAATTTTACTTCATGATTGTATGGTGATTAAGAGCGCACAATTTGGAACCAGATTGTCTGGCTTTAAGTCCCAGCCCTATCTCTGGCTGTGTGACAGTATGCACACTATGAACTATCTGTGCCCTGATTTTCTCATCTGTGAAATGGTGGCAATAACTGTACTTTCCTCAGAGGCTTTTTGGGAGAATCAAGTGAGTTGGTGTTCGTGAAGTGTTTGGAATAGTCTCTGGCTCACAGTGCTATATAAGCATGAGATGTCATTACTAGGCAGTTTTAAAAATTCAAGTGCATTTCCTTAGATTTCAAGTTTGATAGCTTGTGATTACAGTAACAAGTTTCAGAAAAGGTCCAGAAATTCCAACGGACCTATTGACAAAGCTATGGATGTGCTCCTATTTATTTTGGTTGGGTTTGTTCATGTGGTTTTTCCTCTGTGTAATTTATGTGTTACCATCATACCTGCATTGTTCTCAGGATTTAGGAGAACAGAAAAGGATAATCATCAGTCTACTTGTCAGTCAGAAATAGAGCGACATGGATGGTTTGAATAAAAATGCTGCCCTCTCTGGCAAAATGCCATCTGTTGACATTGACATGGACAATCATATGTGTGTATATCTGAATTTATTGCTGTAACTTCTTATTCTGTCATAAAATGGTGGACAAGTTCACAAGGAGAAAAATAACTTCTCTTAGTTGTTGAAGAACCATTGCAGAGGCTTTGAATTCTACAATGCTATCATTTTACCAAGACAGAAATCCACTCATTATCCAGATGCACTCAATAAATTAATGTGATGATGGGTGCTGTCAATGATAAGATAACGATGATTTGGAAGTATCTCAATGTTACTAAACAAGATCACAGAAGAGCCATTAACATTTTAAAATCAGAGAGATCTTGTAGATAACCTAATCAAAATATTTTACTTTACTCGTAAGAAAACCAAGATCCAGAATTGTGAAATGACTGGGTCTTAAATACGTACAGTTAGTAAGAAAACACGGGCTGGTCTAAAAAACAGGAATGCCACTTCATTTAGGTTTTTTTTTTTTTTTTTTTTTTTTTTTTTTTTCAATATCCCATGCTGCTTCTTATAAATTAGATAATTCTTTAATGATGAAAGACTTTATGTTTTCTGTTATTCTATATTCTTTATTGAGTGCCTGCTCAATAGAGAGTTTACCTCTAAAAGGAGAAACAAACAAAAGAATAATAGAGAAACCATGTACTATCTTAGCAGGTGGTACATCATATGGGGAAAATAAGTGTGAGGAGATCAGAATACTGGGGGAGGAGCATAGTTATTTTAAATAGATTAAAAGGTAGAAACATACAGTCTGATAGAAGAAATAACACCTAGCATTTGATAGATTAGTAGGGTGGCCATCATTTCTAAGAGTCTATTGCATGTTTCAAAACAGTTATAAGAGAATAATTTGAATGTCCTAGCATAAAGGAAAAACAGATGTTTAAGATGATGCATATCCCAATTATACTGATTTGATCTTTATAAATTATATGAATGTATTAAATTATCACATGTACCCCCAAAAGTGTGTACATTTCTTATGTATCAAGAAGAAATAAAATTTCAAAAATACCCTTAAGAAATAGATAAACAGAATGGTCAGGAAAGGCTTCTTTGAAAATGTAACAGCTGATGAAAGACTTGAACAAATTAATGGAGTTAACCATATGGCTGTGTGGAAGAATGGTCCAGACTCAGGGAAAAGGCCTTAGGCCAGTGTGGCTTAAGTCTAGCATGGGAGGCAGGAGGTATTAGATGAGGTCAGAGAGGTGATGAAGGCCTGATCAGGGAAGACCTGGCATGCCATTGTAAGAAAGATGGCTTTTCCACCAAAAGAGATGAGGAACTTTTGCAGAGTTTTGAGTGGCCATGGGACTTGATGCCTTAAGTTTTAATGGGATCACTGCCTGCTGTGTTGAGAATAGCTTGTGGAGAAGGATCCCAAGATCAGACCACTGAAGAGACTATTGCTGTAATCCAGACGTATTTGTAGGAGTTGTAGGAGTGGTGTAAAGACATTATTGGATTATTAGATTCTGAATATATTTTGAAGATAGATTTAGAATGATGTAATGATGAATTGGATATGGGATTTGAGTGAGAGGAGTCAAGGCTGATTTCCGACTAAGTAGTTAAAAGGATACAGTTATCACCAACTGAGATGGAGATGATCTAAAGATCATTTTGCTCAGTCTCCCAGTGCATAGGTGCCAAATAAATCAAGGTTCTTATCAAAATTAGAACTGTGGATGTTACCTTCTTATAAAAACAAAGCAAGATATGCCTGAGAGCCTCCTGTAAATCAATACGGTTATGTGTGACTAGAGATCCTTATAAATACAAAAGAAAAGTTGCAGTGAAATTGAGGATGTCTGCCTAGGCTGCTCTGTAACACTATCCAGAACCTACAACACGTGATGATGGAATGAAGTCCCAGGAGGATGTAGAATAGGCTTCCAACAAACCACTTTATTCCTATTTTATGGTTTCTTTTTAATTCATCTTGTTCAGCATCAAACCTGGTTCAAGTAGTTCACTTTATGTAAGGCATATTGCCCCATCCCTCTCAGCTCACTTTCTGTCATCCTTTAAACTTTATTTCAGAAGTGTACTCATCTTAGAAATGTGTACTTTATCCCTAAGATGAGCTAAATACTTTCCTCTAGACTTTGACAGTATCCAGTATTTTCCAGTCATTTCCCATGTACTCTGCTGACATGCCTGTATTCCTCAAAGTCAAGCATTTCTTTTATGCATGTATAGGTGCTTCACATAGCACCATGTGTGATATAAGCTCTAAGACTTTGAAGTACTTGCTTGTCTTAGGTAGAGGTTTTCTCCTTTCTCTATTAAGCTGTCAATTTTCTGTATTTATGATGAAAATATACCGCAAAGGTAGTAGTAAGTGCTTATTTTACTTCTCAAATTACTCATCCAGTTGCCAAGGTGCCAACTGTTTTTTGTTCCACATATTATCTCTTCTCTACTTCACTTTCTGGAAAGTAAAAAGCAGCAAAATGGAAGTTATCAAGAGAGGAGAAGCAGGAGAAGTTCTAGACAATCTACTTCTTTTTTCTCATATTCTAGTACTTCAGACAGGGTGAAGCCTCCTGTTGCAGAAGTGATGGTCACATATTCCTACAAATACCCAATACTCAGTTCAGCCCATGCCTGCAATCTCTTTACATCCCTATCCTCCTCTGCTTCCCGAATTTTACCCACTATGCAAAGTCTTGATCAGGTTCCACTCTTCTTTAGAGACATTTTCTGTACTCTGTGGTCATCATTAGACTTTCCTCCTTAGTCCCTATTCCAGCAGCTCGAATCATCTTTAATACTCGTGTGTGTATTTAGACATCCATCCTACTGCATAGGTGTTTGATTCAGTCATGTGTGTTTTATATTATGAATTATGTTGCAAGTCTCATCTTTGTTTTTATTTATGTCTCTGTACCTAGAAAAACATATTAAACACTTGTTCTCTACAAGGTCCTGGATTCAGAGTAGTAGAATTGAGAGAGACAGAAAGAGCTAGTTTCTGTCTTCCAAGAGCTTGGTTTCTTCAAAGATATAAAACCCTTGCCACTAACTGGAGTATAAAGTAGTATATGAGATGTATGAAGAATAAATGCTTTAGTTTGAGGTAAAAAAAAAAACAACAACAACAACAACAAAAAACAACTAAGAAGGAATAAGGCTAAGAAGGAAGAGAATCAGAGACATCTTCATATTGCATGGATAGCTGAGGTGGGCCTTGATTTCAGGTGGAAGTAAAGGCCAAAGGGAAACAGACATGTGAAGTGCTTAATGAGTCGGCCAATTGAGTCAGTATGAAGGAATTTGCTGATAGCAAACATTTATTAAGCATGTATTGTGTGCTCAGTGCTTTGCATGTATTTTCTAATCCTCACACACACACACACAAAAACCATTGTTCCTTTTTGGAAATAAACTGATGGTATAGAAATGATGATGATGATGATGATGATGATGATGATGATGATGATGATAGTGATAATCTGAATGGTACAGAAGGAAATGGGATGCCATGCATGAGTCTAAGGAAGACTGAGGAAGGAATACCACTGAACTAATTGAATGTGGAGAAGGAAGGAAATGATTCCATGGACGTTAGTAATTTAGTGGTTGTTAGATTAATGAATCTCTGAATGACAACCTCATACATTTATTCAACATGTATTTATTGGGTTCGCCAAAGTCTTTATGTATTTATTAATGTGCAGAATCAGTAGATTTATGACAGGAAGTGACTTGTGCTCCAATTTCCAGAAAACATTCATTACTTCTTCCGGATGAAGCTGCTCAGTTAAATAATATTAATTGTTCTTCCCCTGATGTTATAAAAAAAATTAAAATTGATAGAATACACAACTTAAAGACATTTTTACTTTACTTTTTGACATTATTCATTGTTTGTTGCTGATGAATGAAACCTCTTTTCGAGTGTGTGTTCCCTTTAATAGGTAATTTATGTACTAAGATTTATTTCTGTATGGAAATTACAAGTAGAATTTCATACTGAGTTTATATTTAGCCTGTTCTAGTATGTAGTCTCTGCATATTATATCCATGGCATCCTACTTAATATTACAGATTCTTTTATATTAGTGCAGCTACATGTGTATTCTCAAGCTTTTAATTGTACAAATATTACAAAAGGTAAAAATATTTCCCCTACAAAATTGTTGCTGTTAATTTTTTCCTGTTTAATCATGGAATATTCAAAGAAGAGCTGTGTGTTCATTACATTCCACAAGTTAGTCCATTCAGTTTGTTCAAAATATGAATTCTGATGTCCAGCAGTTAATATAAGATTTTGGCAGGCTATTAATAATGGCATACTCAATTTGTAGCTCTTTCATCCATGTAATTTTGGTGATATATGCACTATGTTCCAGGGAAAGGAACAGTTCAAGATTAAAGAGTCAATCAGTATATTGGTGCTTATTTACAGTGTGTCAAAGCTGCTAAATGAAAGGGTACAATTTCTGCTTGTACAGTTTCCACTTGTGCTGTTCAAAAACAAGTCATTGATATTAGACGTGTATCAAGTATACATGGTTGCAGATGTAAATAATTAACATTAAAAACATTTTTTGTTTAGTTGTGTATTTAAAGCAGTGATACTTAAATTAATATTAACAAGTGATTTTTAGAATCTGAATTTTAAAAGTAATGAAAATACTTCTAGTGATTAGAACAATGTATGAAAAGAAAAAAATTAGTGAGTAGGCTATTTTAATATAATTAGTATGCTATTTCAACATGATTCAAAGATGCATTCCTATTTTAATTAAAACTCATTCAGTATGCAAGAATTCCAATTTCCGTTACTTCTTGCTGCTGTCTGATCTTGTGTTTCTTGAGGGACACTTCCTTTATGAGCAATTCTTTTGCATTTGCACCCAGATTCCTTTACGTCCAAAGCAGTAGTTTAAAAGAGAAGGCTACATTTTTCCATTTTGGCCTGAAAATTAGATTTTTATTCTGCTTACTTCTCCTTTAAGCATAGTGAATATATAAACTTGTGGGCACCCTTTACAGACAGACTTCAGAATCACATGTTCAGATGAACGTGGGAATGTGGGCAGAAATCAGAAACCTGATTGTGCTTCAGCACTTCAGACCCTGCCCTATGAGGCCCTCCTTCTAGAAGAAGAAATGGAACTTACCAATAACGCAAGTGAAAAACCCTTCTGGGCCGGGCGCAGTGGCTCAAGCCTGTAATCCCAGCACTTTGGGAGGCCGAGATGGGCGGATCACGAGGTCAGGAGATCGAGACCATCCTGGCTAACCCGTCTCTACTAAAAAATACGAAAAACTAGCCAGGCAAGGTGGCGGGCGCCTGTAGTCCCAGCTACTCGGGAGGCTGAGGCAGGAGAATGGCGTAAACCCGGGAGGCGGAGCTTGTAGTGAGCCGAGATCGCGCCACTGCATTCCAGCCTGGGCGACAGAGCAAGACTCCGTCAAAAAAAAAAAAAAAAAAAAAAAAAAAAGAAAGAAAAACCCTTCTGGAAACTGTATATATGAAAGAATTCCATTTAGATCAACTCAATTTTGACTTTCATTTTCAAACTTGCAAATAGAAGCAACATTTTAATATTTTTCAAGAGGGGGAACAAAAAATACAGTGTGTTTCCCTGGCCCTATTGTATCACTTCCAGTTTGTCTGTAACTGATTTCATGCAGGAGATGCAGTAGAATCAGCATGCAAATTCTATGTGCCCGTTGTTCAGTCTGTTTTTGATTCATGGTGGTAAAATATGTATACCATGAAATTTGCTATCTTAGCCATTGTTAGGTGTACAGTTTGGTAGTGTCACATATGTTCACACTGTTGTGAGAAAGAGCTCCAGACTTTGTCATCTTGCAAATCCGAAACTCTGTACCCAATGAACAACAACTCCTGGTTTTTCCCACCCTCCAGTCCCTGGCAACAACCATTCTACTTTGTGTTTCTAGGAAACCTAATAGAAGTGGAATCATGCATTATTTGTCTCATGTGACTGGCTTATTTCACTTAGCATAGTACCCTCAAAGTTCGTTTATGTTGCAACATGTATCAAAATGTCCTTCATTTGTAAGACTGAATAATATTCAATTATATGTACAGTCATACATCACTTAATGACAAGGATACATTCTGAGAAATGATTTCCTCATTGTACAAACATCATAGAGTGAACTTAACACAAGCCTTGATGGTATAGTCAACTACACACCTAGGCTAATTGATAGAACCTTTTGCTCCTAGACTACAGACTGTGCAAGTATGTTACTGTACTAAGTAGCATAGGCAATTGTAACACAATCATAAGTATTTATACATGGAAACATATCTAAACATAGAAAAGGTACAGTAAAAATACAGTATTATAATCTTATGGGACCACTGTTATAGATGCAGTTTGCTGTTGACCAAAATGTCCTTGTATGGCACATGATGGTATATACCATATTTTATTTATCTCTTCTTGCATCAGTGAACACTTAGGTTACTTTCACCTCTTATCTGGTAAATAATACTGATATGAACATGGATATAACATTCTAATTATGTTTTGTTCATCTATGGTGGGTGTGAAAGTTAAACCAATGGAACCGTTTTTTAGCGAATTTAGTCAAATTTGTGAAAAACAAGAATTCCTATGGAAACATACTGATAAACATACTCTTCTTATTATGTATTAAAAATGTCTTTAGGGAAAACCTAGCTTCTAATAGTACTATGGGTTCGTGAAGATGCAGTAAGTGCTTGCTAGAAAGATTTTTTTTTCCAACTTTGTTTACAGCTTTATTGAAAATATTAATTTACAATAAATCACACATGTTTAAAGTGGGTAATTTAATGACACTTATTTATACATTTGTGAAACCATCATCCCAGTCAAGATAATGAACACATCCATCAACCTCCCCCCCCAAATTTCTTTATATCACTTTGCAAGTCTTCTATTCCATTCTTCCTTAACCTTATTCCCAGGGAACTTTTAGTTTACTTTCTGCAACCATAGATTTGTTTACATTTCTAGAATATACTTTTTTAATCTAGAGAGCTAGAGCAGAGACTTAGAGTTCACTTGTTTCTTCTTCTCTTTTTTCCAATCATTTATAAGATCTCTCATCTTAACTCATTAAAACTGGCTGATTAACTTTGATTACTGACACACCCAAACTATTTCAAACCAGTTAATTCAAAATTGCAGTTGCCTCTTTGAATTATTTATAAAAAGCATCTCATTACACTTTTCCATAGAAAACGATGATGGCAAAGGGGAAGAAGGGGTCATTATGCTGCTCCTTTAAAATACGGGATTCTGGCCTGGTGCGGTGACTCACGCCTGTAATCCCAGCACTTTGGGAGGCCAAGGTGGGCAGATCACCTGAGGTCAGGGGTTGGAGACCAGCCTGGCCACCATGGTGAAACCCCATCTCTAGTAAAGATACAAAAATTAGCCAGGTGTAATGGTGGGCGCCTGTAGTCCCAGCTACTTGAGAGGTTGAGGCAGGAACATCACTGAACCTGGGAGGCGGAGGTTTGTAGTGAGCCAAGATCACGCGACTGCACTCCAGCCAGGGTGACAGAGTGAGACTCCATCCCCCCCCCCCCAAAAAAAAGTGACATCCTGGTTAAAGGTCCCTGTCCACATCCCCCTTTTGCAACTATTTAATCCCCAGCAAAGTCCTAGCCAGGATTTCCTGGTAAGAGTTTTTCTGCTCTGCATTGTCAACAGACTGTTTTCTCTAGCTGAGCTCATGGAAATAACCTAGTTTCTATCACTAGTGGTTCTGAGTCAGAAAAATACGAGTGTAGGTGATTCAAGTGTCAGGGTTGTGGTGGCCCTCTTGGCTGTGTGCTTACTGGGACTGAAATACATGGTAGAATGAAGGCTCTTACTAGGGAGACTTCTAAGTTACTAGTTTCACCACACAGTTGTCTCACTCAGTATCTTGGAACTGTTTCTTGCTTTATGTGTGTGAAAAGCATAGTAAATTTCCAGGTCATATTTTAGCATAATTAATTCTACCAACTATGAATCTAATATTTTGTTTGATTTTTAGTTTCCAGGGCAACACATTAATTTTCTCTTTAATTTCCATTCTGTAAGATTCCTATTTTTTTTCAACAAATAAGAGTTTCCTCTGTAAACATTACTGACTCAAGACTACATAATGTTAAAAAAAGATGAGAACATGTTAGTATCAATAGCCTTTATTATTGTAATCGATATGGGCCTAACTTCTGCTAGCAACATTAAAAATCTTTTCTTCTACTCTTTCTGTCATTTAGTAACAGATTTTCTTTTGGTTGTGTCGAATAGAATTGTTTCCTTGATGTTCCCTGATAGAGAGTACTCTCTTTAATACAGGAATACAGTAAAGAAAGCATCCACAGTTTGTGAGGCAGAGTTTAGTGCTGATGTGTACAGAAACTCAAGTGATATTTTGACAACTGAATCCTTTCTGGGAATTACTTAAGCCTTAAAACATCTCTGCGGTTATGCTGCTTATTTTACATTGTTCTGGATAGATGCTCATTATCCACTTCTCATTTATGATGAGCATGGGATTGATAAGGGGGCTGACATGAAAATTATGGAGAAAAAATATGCAAATAGCAAAAGATAGAAGAAAGCATGTATACCTCATGATGGTTTTCCCCATTGATCTTGATTTGGACTCATTCATGATGTATCAGGTGTGTTCAATCTTTGGCAAGCATATAGGGTTTTCATTTTTGCTGAGGTCCACTTGAACCCTGGAGCCCAAAAAGAAGTAACCAGAAATTTCTCTAGCTTAGTATGTTTCATGTTCTAGAACTTTTCATGTGGACCTCAGAAAAAGGAAATAACCAACAGTACTGAAAGCTACATGTACTTTGAATTGTTCAGCATGTATAAAACCCAATGGCTAACCATGTCTAGAAATAAGTAGATAAGTAAAGTAAGATTGGAGCCTGGCATTTGGAGTTAAGCAGCTTTTCTCTGCTGTGTGCTGACATTTAAGTTAATACAGTGATTTCTGGTGGATTTCTTTGAAACATGACAGTTCATCTGAGATTTGGTTAAAAAATATTTCATTACTTTGAGGAAGTGATTAGAGTTGGTCTTATTTAGTCGGGACTTTCAAAATTGATAGTTTTGCCTGATGGTATATACTAAAACATTGAATTATAGGTTTCCTAGCCTGGCTGGACCCTAAGCCCATCATGTGGAAATAGTCTGTATTATTTTTGTTATTCTTGTATTTATTAAAGAACATTGGACAAGTGAAAATTACAAAAGAAAGGAAAATGGCACAATACGCTACATTCTGTTGTATCCCATTTCTATCTCATAGAATTATGTGTATTTACCAAACTGGTGTCTAGCTGAACATTCAGTTTCATATCTTGCCATTTAAAATTTAACATCATGTGCATTTTTATGTCATTAAACGTCCAAACACCTGGAATTTTCATGTGTGATTTGTTATCGCTATAAAGTACTTCTCTTGATTTTTAGGGGTTTTCACTTTTAATTAAAACATATTCTTGAAGCTCCTTCTCTTCTCCTTGGCTAAACCTGTTATGCTACAGGACTTCAGGAAAACTTGAGCTGCTTTGGCTCTTTAATTAAATGCAGCTGTATTTAGGGTTTGAGGTGAAAGAGTCTTTAGGACAAACCTCATTCCAGTTTGAGGGAAAAAGAGAGGAAGTTTGGAAGGTATAAATTCATTAAATTTTTGCTTCTACATGGAATCCACAACTTTTCCTTTTCCCTGGCTTCCTTTCTCTTCTTCAGTGAGTTTCCCAGGCCTCTCTTCCTCCTGCACAGGCTCCAAAGAGAATAACCCTAACTATAAGGGTTATTAGTGATGTTTTGGGAGTTATTCCATTGTTACCCACTCTCCCATCAACACACACACTCTCACACCTCCCCACATCAAAGTTTGGGATCTCTGAGAACAGGGAAACATCAAGATATTAGAAGATGTCAATGTTATGTGTGCAGAAATAGTGAAAAATCAATGAATTTAGTAAGTTAAATTTGTTTGGGTAGTATTTTAAAAATATTTAAGTACTTTGACATATGTTACCCCTTACTACATAGAGGGTGCTCAGAGAGCATTTGCTACAGGAGTGAACCCTGGCCAAAACTTTTTTTGTTGTTGTTTTGTTTTGTTTTGTTTTTTGAGACGGGGTCTCGCTCTGTCTCCCAGGCTGGAGCGCAGTGGCGCGATCTTGGCTCACTGCAAGCTCCGCCTCCTGGGTTCACACCATTCTCCTGCCTCAGCCTCCCGAGGAGCTGGGACTACAGGCGCCCGCCACCACGCCCGGCTTATTTTTTGTATTTTTTAGTAGAGACGGGGTTTCACTGTGTTAGCCAGGATGGTCTCAATCTCCTGACCTCGTGATCCACCCGTCTCGGCCCCCCAAAGTGCTGGGATTACAAGTGTGAGCCACCGCGCTCAGCCCAAAGCTGTTTTAACCAAGGCACAGTGGAGGCCCAGAGAGGTTCCTCGGCTTGCTTAAAATCACACATCCGTGGGTAAGCAAGGTGATAGATAATTAGCTCAACTGAGTCCGTGTACATTGTATACACATAACAAAGCATCATATTGTGCCCTGCAAATGTATAGAACTATGATTTGTCAATTAAAAATAATATTAATAAAATAAATAAAATCACGCATCTCGCATTGAGAGGAGGGCAGCCTAGACCCAGATTTCTGTTAGCCCCAAGAATTGAGGCATATATGGGAGACTAGCAGACCACACACATAGGAAGCTTTTGCTACTTAATTATTGTTCTTTCTCTCAAGACCACTATATTCATTTGGATTTGTTCTTATGCCCCTTTATTTTTTTAGCAAATTTAAAAAAAAATTTTTCCTTGAGTGATTCTAGTTTAGCTTTTTGACTAATGAATGTTGGAAGGAGCTCAGTGACAAAGGCCAGTGATTATTTTGCTTTCCCTCACCTCTTCCTTTGTTCCTCCTCATCATATGACAACCTTCTGTTTCAGGATTCCTTCTGCTTTTTAGCAGGATTGACATGCTGGGCCTTACCCGGAAAGGCAAAGGCTGATTTGATTAGGGAGGTCTTTGTTCCAGGTATCTTGCATCAGAGAGCCTTCATAACAAATGAGAGGAATGGATTAGAAGTTTCCTGGGGATAATTTTTTGTCTACCCTTTAAGGGAAATCTTGCCTTCATTAATTACATCTCAAATGGAATATGTGGAATGTAAACATTTTCATAATCAACAAGATGATTTTCATTTTAAAATGCTTAAAAATGTTAAGCGGCATGTGTGCACGCACACACACGCAACCAATTTCTTGCACCTTTTTCTTATTTTAATTCTTAAAATATGAGGTTTTAAATATAAGGAAAATCCTAAAAGCAGAAGCTAATAAATACTAATAAAATGTTAATTACAGTGATTAAATCATTAGTATTTTAAGATGGGCATCCAAAATGTCTCCATAAATAAGCTTCATGTGCTTTCACTTAAACAACAATTCAGTTAGTAAATTCAATAAACAGCAAACTAATGTGACATATACATATTTATGTGATTAGAAAATCATTATATCTACTTTAAGTTAGAAAAAATAGTCTTTATTTTTGTGTTACTTTTCCAAACTCCCTTTTGGCACTGAATTGTACTTTATGGGGGTGTCTTGTCATTTTGCCATTTTGACTTCTATTCTAATATGTGATTTTCATCTCCTCCTTTTTTTTTTTTTTTTTTTTTTTTTTTTTTTGTGAGACAGTCTTGCTCTGTCGCCCAGGCTGGAGTGCAGTGGCACAATCTCAGATCACTGCAACCTCCATCTCCCGGGTTCCAGCGATTCTCCTGCCTCAGCCTCCCAAGTAGCTGGGACTACATGTGCGTGCCACCAAGCCCTGCTAATTTTTGTATTTTTTAATAGAGATGGGGTTTCACCATATTGGCCAGGTTGGTCTTGAACTCCTGACCTCATGATCCACCCTCCTTGGCCTCCGAAAGTGCTGGGATTACAGGTGTGAGCCACCACGCCTGGCCTTCATCTACTTTTTTTATTTTTAAATATTTTTTATTCACTACTGCTGACATCACTCTCCTACTTGCTCTGTATTCTTTCATTATGAGAATCTCCCACATGAAAAATAGTGGCACCTCTGGAACTCCCAAATTCTAGTTTAGACAGATTAATCCATGTTTATGTTACTATTTATAACAGCAATACTCTGTAAATAAATCCAAATGTCCATGATTTATTGGTTACAAGTTATGATATACTGTAGAATGGATATTATTGTAGCAAAAAAATTAATTTACATAGGTACACAGTTGTTGATATGGTAAGCTTTCTTTAGTTAGAAAATGTTTCTTTCATTTATATCTTTCATCTTAAGATCAAAAACAATCTTGCAATATTGACCTTACAGCACTATTCTTCTGTTATCCTCAAAATAATAATAATAATAATAATAATAATAGTAGCCATTGTTGTTGTAATGCTCTCTGAAGCATTTAGCCCAGAGAATGTTGAGAAAAAATCTGACAAAGTGCTTAAATATTCTTGATGCCATCTCTCTCATTCTTCATCAGTTGTGGATATAAAGATCTCTGTTTTTTCTTTTCTTTTCTTATAAGCCACAAACAATGAAGTAATCATTTCTTTGTTAAAACAAGACTGTGCAGATTATTCTCACTGAACTTAAAAGTTAAAATTGATTTTTATTTAAGAATAAGCATCTAGTCTTGACCATAGTGTTTATGCCTATAATTAAAACAAACCAAAGCCAAAAACATATCTTTCAAATGGTTTGGTGTCAGACCACAAAGCAAGTTATTTTAAAGCCACTGGAGGATTCTAGCAACTGAGTTAATACCGCTGATCTAGTCAATGTCAACTGATAATGTATTATATGAAGGAAAGTAAAATCTCTTTCAAAACTTTACACATGTTTCAATTAAGTTAATTATATAATAATAGAAATGGCACTATTGTATAAGAGGGTAGATGATATAATTTATAGATCATTTTATCATTTAAAGCACTTCTAAGTGTAGAGATAGAATCATAGAACTTCATATTCTAAAGCCTTTCTGTTTATCTGTAGTGGAATTGATTAAATCATATTTGTGTAATAAATGACAGTCATAACAAATACAGTAATTAAAATACGGTTGTTTTACAAATCACTGTCTTCTACTCTTTCCACTTCCAGCATTTTCTTTTGATGGGTTAGAAGATTAATAGCAAGTTGTAATTTTAAATTATGGCTCTTTGACAGTGGAAAATGGATTTAAAAAACATAACAACCTACTAAGTCTTGTAGTTTCTTCCATGTGGTCTTTGCTTATCTAGAGATAGTAAGTCAGGCATCTACAGGAAAAGAATCCACTCTAGTGAATTTGTGCCTGCCTTTGAACTGTGAAAATCCTTTGCATTGCCCCACATTTCTAAAGACTCATGAATTGTGCAGTCAGCTGAAAATATCCTGTTTCAAAATTGAGGTTACGTGACACTGCCCCAGAATGACACTTGAGCTGAATGCTCTTGTCCACTGCTTTAGGGTACACATGAAACCTTTTACTTAGAAACTTAAGGTTCTTTATGTGGCTGGAAAAATGCCACAACATGCCTTTTATAAGGCTAAAATTTACTGTGTCATGATGAAAAATGAATAAAGTAATCTTGACTCCTTTTAATTTATTTTACCTATGTCTGACTCCAGCTTTATCCTAATACACAGGACAAAAGTTATATCCATAGGAGCGTCTATTATTTGCCTCTATTTCTAACCCTGTACAGGTATGTTAGAAACACTGAACATAATTTTATATATGTCTTTGTCTCATCAATACAGTACAGTTTTATTTTTTAACTGAAGAATTCATGTTTTGACATGTAAGGGGTTACCAGAGCTATCCAATTTTATTTTATGAAACAAAATTGTAATTATTCAAAGTCCAAGACATGAACAGAAAATAAAAAGTAATGTTTAATACATCTAAGAAAGCATAATTGAAGCTCATTAGTCAAACTAAAAAGCTCATGAAATTTCTCACCTGAATCTTTCCTCACCCTGGGCAGAGATTTCCTTTTGATTTGTGCTCAATTTTAGGCAACATTTAAGGATATGAATAGGCAAAGAGTAAGAGCAATGATTGTAAATGTGTTGTTTTAAAAGGTTTCTCCACTAAATTGGCATATGACAACTGAAAAAAACCTTGGGACAATGTCATTCAGACCACAGGAAACTGCTTGAATATGTTCTCTGACACTCTTCTTAGAGCAGCTGATATAAAAAGCAAAGAATGTTATGTCCAAAAGACTTAGGCAAAATATCTGAATGGAACGCTGGATGCGTGCCTTTTCAATTTATAGCAATTTATAGATACTTTACATCTGTAAAGTAGTAGTAATTTAATTTCTTAGAATTATGTAAATAACAAATGATGTCATTTAGAATAAGTGGTTCTCTGCTCTCCTCACCTTCGGAGTTTTAAAGATGGTAAAACTGGGACTCAGAGATGTGAAGTGGCTCACCCTTGATCACACAAGGAGACAGTGATATATTTTGGTTGAGCCCAAGTCTCCTTCTGAATCTAGAGCTATAGCTGTTACACTAAGGTGCTTCTCAATCATGTCCATGGAGCAAGGATGTGAGAGTAGTTGGCTTTTGTGTTATATGGGATACAACTGCAAGAAAGTAAGCATGACAGTTTCACCTTAGGGGTGAATTCCATGCTTTGCACCAGTTCACAGAAGTGCAATGATGAGGAAATGGCTCTCATGGTACTGAATTGGACACTGTACAAAATCATGGTGTTATTCATGTTACTGGCCATAAAAAGAGCAAGATCACATTCATATATGTTCTGCTTGAAAATTACTCTCTAGTGTTTCTGCTGTCACCCACCCAAACCAAGCTATATATTTTTTTTCTTGAGAATTTTGAATCCATGCTGTTTCTTGTTTGGTTTGCACTGACAAAGAACATTCTTCCTCCACAGCACAGATCTAGTTATTTGCAAAAGATATTTTAAAAATTATAGGCGAATGTTGATTTAGACTCCTTACACATTAATTAAGAGAAGCACTTTTGTGGATGTTCTTAGGCCTAGTTCAAGACTTCATCAATCTGACTTTTCGTTGAGACTTTATTTTTCTTTTTCCCTAAAAAGTACTTGTTGCTCAGATTTGAATGAGAGTAGTTTACTTGTCTACAGATAAAAACACCTTGGCTGTATTCAAAGGGTAAGATATTTAATTCAAATTTTAGGCTATCTGAATTTTATCATTTCTGCTTAGCTACAAATATTTATTCTTTTATTGAGCAACAGCTATATTCCAGAACTGTTTTAAGTGCTTG